>NW_022589825.1:532374-544092 GCF_004348235.1 Phoca vitulina | reverse complement strand
TATATAGTTCTCTCTTTTAAAATTTTGGGGAACAGTATCTTCTAACAGACCAAAATATACCCTAAATCTCTAGTGTATGGCTTTGTTCTAGTCTCCTGCCAGATCACATTCTCTCCCTTTTTTTTTTAATTTTTCTTCTTTCTTTTTTCAACCAACTTCTTATCAATTCCTTTTATAAAATCTTTTATAATTTTCATCTTTACAGTGATATTCCATCCCTTCATCATATTTACCCTTATTTTTGTATATATATAAGCTTTTTTTTCTTTAAAATTTTGGGAGGCAGTTTCTTCTAACAGACCAAAATATGCCCAAAATCTAGTGTGTGGCACTGATCTATGCACCAGCCTGATCATATTTGATCATATTCTGTTTTATTTTTTTGTTTATCTTTTTTTTTCTTTTTTCTTTCTTTCCCTTTCTTTTCCCCCAGTTTCAGGTCTCTTCTGATTTGTTTAGTGAATATTTTTCTGGGGTCGTTGTTACCCTGTTAGCATTTTGTTCTCTCATTCATCTATTCTCCTCTGGACAAAATGACAAGACAGAAAAACTCACCGCAAAAAAGAGAACAAGAGGCAGTACCGACTGCCAGGGACCTAATCAATATGGACATTAGTAAGATGTTGGAACTAGAGTTCAGAATGACGATTATAAAGATACTAGCTGGGCTTGAAAAAGGCATGGAAGATACTAGAGAAACCCTTTCTGGAGAAATAAAAGAGCTAAAATCTAACCAAGTCGATATACAAAAGGCTATTAATGAGGTGCAGTCAAAACTGGAGGCTCTAACTGCTAGGATAAATGAGGCAGAAGAAAGAATTAGTGATATAGAAGACCAAATGATGGATTATAAAGAAGCTGAGAAAAGAGAGAGATAAACAACTACTGGATCACGAGAGCAGAATTTGAGAGATAAGGGATACCATAAGATGAAACAATATTAGAATAACTGGGATCCCAGAAGAAGAAGAAAGAGAGAGGGGGGCAGAAGGTATATTGGAGCAAATTATAGCAGAGAACTTCCCTAATTTGGGGAAGGAAACAGGCATCAAAATCCAGGAGGCAAAATCCAGGAGAACCCCCCTAAAAATCAGTAAAAATAGGTCAACACCCCGACATCTAATAGTAAAACTTACGAGTCTCAGAGACAAAGAGAAAATCCTGAAAGTGGCTCGGGACAAGAGATCTGTAACCTACAATGGTAGAAACATTAGACTGGCAACAGACCTATCCACAGAGACCTGGCAGGCCAGAAAGGACTGGCATGATATATTCAGAGCACTAAATGAGAAAAATATGCAGCCAAGAATACTTTATCCAGCTAGGCTGTCATTGAAAATAGAAGGAGAGATAAAAAGCTTCCAGGGCAAACAAAAACTAAAGGAATTTGCAAACACGAAACCAGCCCTACAAGAAATCTTGAAAGGGGTCCTCTAAGCAAAGAGAGAGCCTAAAAGTAACATAGATCAGAAAGGAACACACACAATATACAGTAACAGTCACCTTACAGGCAATACAATGGCACTAAATTCATATCTTTCAATAGTTACCCTGAAATGTAAATGGGCTAAATGCCCCAATCCAAAGACACAGGGTATCAGATTGGATAAAAAAACAAGACCCATCCATATGCTGCCTGCAAGAGACTCATTTTAGATCTAAGACACCCCCAGATTGAAAGTGAGGGGGTGGAAAACCATTTACCATGCTAATGGACACCAAAAGAAAGCTGGGGTGGCAATCCTTATATCAGACAAATTAGATTTTAAACCAAAGACTATAATAAGAGACGAGGAAGGACACTATATCCTACTTAAAGGGTCTATCCAAAAAGAAGATCTAACAATTGTAAATATCTATGCCCTTAACATGGGAGCAGCCAATTATATAAGCCAATTAATAACAAAAGCAAAGAAACACATCGACAACAATACAATAATAGTGGGGGACTTTAACACCCCCCTCACTGAAATGGACAGATCACCTAAGCAAAAGATCAACAAGGAAATAAAGACTTTAAATGACACACTGGACCAAATGGACTTCACAGATATATTCAGAACATTTCATCCCTAAGCAACAGAATATACATTCTTCTCTAGTGCCCATGGAACATTCTCCAAAATAGATCACATCCTAGGTCACAAATCAGGTCTCAACCAGTACCAAAGATTGGGATCATTCCCTGCATATTTTCGGACCACAATGCTTTGAAACTAGAACTCAATCACAAGAGGAAAGTTGGAAAGAACTCAAATACATGGAGGCTAAAGAGCATCCTACTAAAGAATGAATGGGTCAACCAGGAAATTAAAGAAGAATTTAAAAAAATCATGGAAACAAATGAAAATGAAAACACAACTGTTCAAAATCTTTGGGATGCAGCAAAGGCAGTCCTAAGAGGAAAGTATATAGCAATACAAGCCTTTCTCAAGAAACAAGAAAGGTCTCAAATACGCAACCTAACCCTCCACCTAAAGGAGCTGGAGAAAGGACAGCAAATAAAGCCTAAACCCAGCAGGAGAAGAGAAATAATAAAGATCAGAGCAGAAATCAATGAACTAGAAACCAAAAGAACAGTAGAACAGATCAACAAAACTAGGAGCTGGTTCTTTGAAAGAATTAATACGATTGATAAACCCCTGGGCAGACTTATCAAAAAGAAAAGAGAAAGGACCCAAATAAATAAAATCATGAATGAAAGAGGAGAGATCACAACCAACACCAAAGAAATACAAACAACTATAAGAACATATTATGAGCAACTATATGCCAGCAAATTAGATAATCTGGAAGAAATGGATGCATTCCTAGAGACGTATAAACTACCAAAACTGAACCAGGAAGAAATAAAAACCTGAATGGACCTGTAACCACTAAGGAAATTGAAGCAGTAATCAAAAATCTCCCAACAAACAAGAGCCCAGGGCCAGATGGCTTCCCAGGGGAATTCTACCAAACATTTAAAGAAGAATTAATACCTATTCTTCTGAAACTGTTCCAAAAAATAGAAATGGAAGGAAAACTTCCAAACTCGTTTTATGAGGCCACCATTACCATGATCCCAAAACCAAAGACCCCATCAAAAAGGAAAATTACAAACCAATATCCCTGATGAACACAGATGCAAAAATTCTCACCAAAATACTAGCCAATAGGATCCAACAGTACATTAAAAGGATTATTCACCACGACCAAGTGGGATTTATCCCTGGGCTGCAAGGTTGGTTCAACATCCGCAAATCAATCAATGTGACACAATACATTAATAAAAGAAAGAACAAGAACCATATGATCCTCTACAGATGCAGAAAAAGCATTTGACAATGCACAGCATCCTTTCTTGATCAAAACTCTTCAGAGTACAGGGATAGAGGGTACATACCTCAATATCATAAAAGCCATCTATGAAAAACCCACAGTGAATATCATTCTCAATGGGGAAAAACTGAGAGCTTTCCCCCTAAGGTCAGGAACATGGCAGGGATGTCCACTATCACCACTGCTATTCAACATAGTATTAGAAGTCCTAGCCACAGCAATCAGACAACAAAAAGAAATAAAAAGCATCCGAATCGGCAAAGAAGAAGTCAAACTCTCACTCTTTGCAGATGATATGAGACTTTATGTGGAAAACCCAAAAGACCCCACCCCAAAACTGCTAGAACTCATACAGGAATTCAGTAAAGTGGCAGGATAGAAAATCAATGCACAGAAATCAGTGGCCTTCCTATACACCAACAATAAGACAGAAGAAAGAGAAATTACGGATTTGATCCCATTTACAGTTGCACCCAAAACAATAAGATACGTAGGAATAAATCTAACGAAAGAGGCAAAGAATCTGTACTCAGAAAACTATAAAATACTCATGAAAGAAATTGAGGAAGACACAAAGAAATGGAAAAATGTTCCATGCTAATGGATTGGAAGAACAAATATTGTGAAGATGTCAATGCTACCTAGAGCAATCTACACATTTAAAGCAATCCCTATCAAAATACCATCCACTTTTTTCAAAGAAATGGAACAAATAATCCTAAAATTTGTATGGAACCAGAAAAGACCCCAAATAGCCAGAGGAATATTGAAAAAGAAAAGCAAAGCTGGTGGCATCACAATTCCAGACTTCAAGCTCTATTACAAAGCTGTCATCATCAAGACAGTATGGTACTGGCACAAAAACAGACACATAGATCAATGGAACAGAATAGGGAGCCCAGAAATGCACCCTCAACTCTATGGTCAACTAATCTTCGACAAAGCAGGAAAGAACGTCCAGTTGGAAAAAGACAGTCTCTTCAACAAATGGTGTTGGGAAAATTGGAGAGCCACATGCAGAAGAATGAAAATGGACCATTTCCTTACACCACACACAAAAATAGACTCAAAATGGTTGAAAGACGTAAATGTGAGACAGGAGTCCATCAAAATCCTAAAGGAGAACACAGGCAGCAACCTCTTCGACCTCAGCCGCAGCAACTTCTTCCTAGACACATCGCCAAAGGCAAGGGAAGCAAGGGCAAAAATGAACCATTGGGACCTCATCAAGATAAAAAGCTTTTGCACAGCAAAAGAAACAGTCAACAAAACCAAAGGACAACCGATAGTATGGAGAAGATATTTGCAAATGACATATCAGATAAAGGGCTAGTATCCAAAATTTATAAAGAATTTATCAAACTCAAAACCCAAAGAACAAATGATCCAATCAAGAAATGGGCAGAAGACATGAACAGACATTTTTCCAAAGAAGACATCCAAATGGCCAACAGACACATGAAAAAGTGCTCAACATCGCTCGGCATCAGGGAAGTCCAAATCAAAACCTCAATGAGATACCACGTCACATCAGTCAGAATGGCTAAAATTAACAAGTCAGGAAATGACAGATGTTGGCGGGGATGCGGAGAAAGGGGAACCCTCCTACACTGTTGGTGGGAATGCAAGCTGGTGCAGCCACTCTGGAAAACAGTATGGAGGTTCCTCAAAAAGTTGAAAATAGAGCTACCATACGACCCAGCAATTGCACTACTGGGTATTTACCCCAAAGATATAAATGTAGGGATCCGAAGGGGTACATGCACCCCTATGTTTATAGCAGCAATGTCCACAATAGCCAAACTATGGAAAGAGCCAAGATGTCCATCGACAGATGAATGGATAAAGAAGATGTGGTATATATATACAATGGAATATTGTGCAGCCATCAAAAGGAATGAAATCTTGCCATTTGCAACGACATGGATGGAACTGGAGGGTATTATGCTGAGCAAAATAAGTCAATCAGTGAAAGACATGTATCATATGATCTCACTGATATGAGGAATTCTTAATCTCAGGAAACAAACTGAGGGTTGCTGGAGTGGTGGGGTGTGGGAGGGATGGGGTGGCTGGGTGATAGACATTGGGGAGGGTATGTACTGTGGTGAGCTCTGTGAATTGTGTAAGACTGTTGAATCACAGTCCTGTACCTCTGAAACAAATAATACATTATATCTTAAAATAAAAAAGAAGAAAACAGGAAGGGAAAAATGAAGGGGGGGAATCGGAAGGGGAGACGAACCATGAGAGACTATGGACTCTGAGAAACAAACTGAGCATTCTAGAGGGGAGGGGGCTGGGGGGATGGGTTAGCCTGGTGATGGTTATTAAAGAGGGCACGTACTGCATAGAGCACTGGGTGTTATACGCAAACAATGAATCATGGAACACTACATCAAAAGCTAATGATGTAATGTACGGTGATTAACATAACACAATAACATAAAAAGAAAAAGACCATCTCCAAACTTCCCATTCATAGGTCTCAGTGATTATGAGCATCAGAGCACCTGTTCTCTCTGGTTCCTTAGGCAGGCCCAAACCTGACTCAGGTGTGCTAACAGTGCTAGCCACCAGATGGTGAAAAAGTTGTGACAATGCAATCTGCTTGGATTGGAAGCCAAGCAGCACCTTATAAGCGAAGTTCTTCTCTCAGGCCACAGATCTCCAGATCTCCAGATAAGGTCCCAATCATGCTTATTTAATACATTCTTGTCTGCCTGGACTGGAAAGAATAAAGGGCCTCCTCCCCAGTGACATAGGGAAGGAGACACAAAACCTGGTCTGCCTGGACTGGAAAGAATAAAGGGCCTCCTCCCCAGTGACATAGGGAAGGAGACACAAAACCTGGTTTGTACCTTTTAGAGCTCAAGCATCTAAGTAAGTCTTGTCTGGCTAGATAAGGCAGTAAGCTCTTAGGTCAGTGTTGTTGGCCAAAGGAAATCCCCGAGTCCAACTTTGCAGCCTTTTCACAGGGAATAATTTCCCAGGATCCAGGAAAATATTCAGATCCCTCAGGACATTTTACTTATATGCAGTTTCCAACTGTCAGAATAATTTAGGACTGCCTAGCCTTCTCAGGATTGCAATCCAGGGTTAGCAGTTCAAAGCATGAAATAACAGAAAATACATGATAACGATCAAACCTGCTTCTTTAGCCCTGCTGAGAGAACAACTTCAGACATGATTGGTATAGAGAAAATTGGGCACTCGTCAGAGCACGAGCTGAGATTGTTTTCAGACCCGGACTACCTTGGTGTGATTGAAATGGGACCTCAACCTGGGATCCAGCATTCTAGCTATCCAGAGCTCCCTCTCCAGGCTTTTTGAGAAGCTAGTTGACCCTGCAGGTGCAAATCATGAGCAGCTGCAGGAGAGTGAAGAGCGCAGAGGCCAAACCAGAGCTCCAGAATCTGCTCCACCAGCTTCTGGCATAATATTTCCAAGACAAATTTGAGTCTGAGAACCATGAAGACCCAGAAGAGGCAAAGCGTGGCCAGCCACTTCTCTCTATCCTGGAAGAGGTGCATGAATATGATGGTGGTGAAGTACATGCTGAGACCATGAGCAGCAAAAAACAGCGCTAACGTGTTCCACTAGAAGTTGGGGACCAGGCCATCGACACGCAGTGCAGCTGCACGATGACGTTGAAAATCAAAAACCCAGCCAGAGCACCAGCTCTTGTAGCAAAAAGAGCCTCTCACTGGTTGAGTGCAGGCATGGGCCCAGCCAAGCATCCCCCCACAGGGCTGTGTCTCCTCTCCCCACAACCATCACTGCCAAGGCTAGCAGAGGCAGTGAGCAGGACTGCCTGCCCCGGCCCTTGGCCCCAGCACGCCACCACTTTCTTGGCCCTGGCGCAGGACCCAGAACTGGTCACCAGTGGGTGCTCCCTTCCCTCAGATGCCATGCCCTCTCTGGCACAGATCAAAGGTGTCACCATCCCATCTCTTCTTAAATATGGTTGCATATGTGCAGTAAGATTTCTGAAAAAATGTGTTTTACAGTATTACATGTAGGATATGTTTTATTGGTTTGTTCATTTCTCCTCACAATAGCTCTGTGAGGTAAGTTTCCATCTGCCCATTTTACAGATGACCCACTGCAGGGTCACAGACATCTATAGAGGCATCTTTTTCATTTTCTACAGTTTATTTTTCTCAATTAAAAGACATTGTTTTAGAGGTGCCTGGGTGGCTCAGACGGTAAAGTATCTGACTCTTGATTTCAGATCAGATCATGATCTCAGGGTTGTGAGATTGAGCCCCATGTTGGGCTCTGCACTGGATGTGGAGCCTGCTTAAGATTTTCTCTCTCCCTCTGCCCCTCCCCCACTTCTCCCTCTCTAAAAAAAGACATTATTTTTTAAATTTTTTAAAAAAATTTTATTATTATTTTTATGTTTTTATTAAATTTAATTAGCCAACATAAAGTACATCATTAGTTTCTGATGTAGTGTTCAATAATTCATCAGTTGCTTATAACACCCAGGGCTCATCACATCACATGCCCTCCTTAATGCCCATCACCCTGTTACCCCATCCCCCCACCCACTTCTCCTCCAGCAACCCTCAGTTTGTTTCCTATAGTTAAGAGTCTCTCATGGTTCTTCTCCCTCTCTGGTGACTTCCCATTCAGTGTTCCCTCCCTTCCCCTATGATCCCCTGCACTATTTCATATATTCCACATATGAGTGAAACCATATAACAATTGTCTTTCTCTGATAGACTTATTTCGCTCAGCATAATACCCTCCAGTTCTATCCACTTCGATGTAAATGGTAAGTATTCATCCTTTCTGATGGCTGAGTAATATTCCATTGTATACATAAACCACATCTTCTTTATCCATTCGTCTGTTGACAGACATTTTGGCTCCTTCCACAGTTTGGCTATTGTGGACATTGCTGCTATGAACATTGGGGTGCAGGTGCCCCTTAAATTAAATTTGCTTGATCTCATACACAAATTGAGTAAAGTGCAGGACACAAAATCAACATACAGAATTTGTTGTATATCTACACGCCAATAATGAAGCAGCAGAAAGAGAAATCAAGGAATCAATCCCATTTATAATTGCACCAAAACCATAAGATAGCCAGGAATAAACCTAACCAAAGATGTAAAAGATCTGTATTCTGAAAAGTATGAAATGCTGATGAAAGAAATTGAAGATGACACAAAGAAATGGAAAAATATTCCATGTTCATGGAGTGGAAGAAAAATATTGTTAAAATGTCTATACTACCCAAATCAATCCACACATTTAATGCACACCCTATCAAAATAACAACAGCATTTTTCACAGAGCTAGAACAAACAATCCTAAAATTTGTATGGAACCAGAAAAGACCCCCAGTAGCCAAAGCAATCTTGAAAAAGAAAAGCAAAGCTGGAACAATCACAATTCTGGTCTCCAAGCTCTATTACAAACCTGTAGTCATCAAGACAGTATGGTATTGGCACTAAAACAGATACATGGATCAATGGAACAGAGTAGAAAACCCAGAAATGGACCCACAACTCTATGTTCAACTAATCTTCGACAAAGCAGAAAAGAATATCCAATGGAAAAAAGACAGTCTCTTCAACAAATGGTGTTGGGAAAACTGGATAGCCACATGCAGAAGAATGAAATCGGACCACTTCCTTATAGCATACACAAAAATAAATTCAAAATGGATGAAAAACCTAAATGTGAGACAGGAAACCATCAACATCCTAGAGGAGAACACAGGTGGCAACCTCTTTGACCTCGGCCACAGCAACTTCTTGCTAGACACGTCTCGGGAGGCAAGGGAAACAAAAGAGAAATGAACTATTGGGACTTCGTCAAGATAAAAAGCTTCTGTATAGTGAAGGAAACAACCAACAAAGCTAAAAGGCAGCTTACGGAATGGGAAGAGATATTTGCAAATCAGATATCTGATAAAAGGATAGTATCCAAAATCTATAAAGAACTTATCAAACTCAACACCCAAAAAACAAATAATCCAGTCAAGAAATGGGCAGAAGACATGAATAGTACTTCAACAAAGAGTTACCATAGGACCTTGTAATTCAACTCCTAGGTTCATAGGCAGGAGAAATGACAACTTATGTCCACATAAAAACTTGGACATGAATATACGTAGCATCATTATTCACAATAGCCCAAAGTGGAAACAACTTTAATGTCAACCAATTAATGTATGAATTTAAAAAGTGGTATATTATTTGGCCATAAAAAGGGAATGAAGCACTGGTATATGGTAAAACACTGATGAACCTTGAAAACATTACCAAGTGAAAAAGGCCAAATATGCAAAAGACAACATACAGTATGACTTCATTTATACAAAATATTCAGAGAGAGACCATCGATATAGTTGTGCCCAAGGAATTCCCCCCTTTCTCTGCTGACTTCCAGAAAGCTCTCTGTAGTGCGTTTAGGTCACAGCCCCTCACTACCAATTTCCTGCTCCACCGCGTCCACGCTGCAGTTCATGCTTTTGTCAGAAGGTGGCGCCAACATACCACCGTCATCAAACTTGGGTAAGACCCGTGTACTAACAATAATTTTAATAGCAAAGTGGAGACAACCCAATGTTCACCATTTAGTGAATGGATAAAAAATGTGGTGTAATATTTTGCAGTTAAAAGGAATGAAGTACTGATATATTCTGTGGCATAGAGAAAACTTGGAAATGTTAAGCCAAGTGAAAGAAGTCAAATATGCTCAAGACCATATATTGTATGATTCCATTTACATAAAGTGTCCAGAGTGAGTCTTTAGATATGGTGTATCCACGAAATCCACCACCCCCTTCCATCCTGACTTCCAGAAATTTCTGTCTGGTGTGTTTGGGTCACAGTCCATCCCTCCCTCTTTTCCTTCCTTGTGATATTCAAGCTGCAGTTCAGACTTCTGTCACAAGGTGGCACCAAAGCACCACCATCATGGAAATTTGTTCCTAAGACTATGTGTAAGGAGTAAAAACATAATTTCCCGAAAACCCAGTATTTGAACCTCTACAGAATGATTCTAATTCTGTTTTAAAAAAAACCCTTTCAGTTGTAAGTGAAGATTGTAAAATCACATAAGCCGGGTCGGCAGACAAAAAATACTAGGTGACAATGGCATGCTTGGGCAGCCAATGGCAAGTGTGCAAAAAGGCAGTGCAGAACAGAACAGGGGTAGATAATTGAGAGGGGATGGAGCATCAGAGCGGGGTCTGAGTAGCTGCATCCTGTGTCTTAACAGGGTTTGACAGACAGAGACTGGGAGTAGTTGTGTGTAGCCTGTACAAGGTTGGGGTAATGGAGGGACCCTATGTACAGTCCACACTGTACATCAGCTGACAGTGATGACATAAGGGATAAATCAATGAACACGATGCAGTTTGGGGTCAACAGCAAATGGATCTGCTGTAATATACATAGGAATTTTCCAAGGAGAATTGGTAAAATAGTAAATAAACTGTTTCATAATTTTTTTTACTCTTTACAAAATATATTACTTTTCATTAAAAAAACAACAACAGAAATGAAAATAAATGTGATGTCACCTGGTGGTGAGATCCAGGATGGCAGCTCTGAGAATCTCAGACCAGGGGACTGCATAAGGGGGAGGGAGGGATGGAGGTTAGGAGCTTGATTTTATGGGATCAGTCAGCTTTCTGGATTTTCACTTACCTGGAAGATTACTTTGGTATCCATCACTTTTCTAGGATATAAACAAAACACATTTTCTGGTATATCTAAACCTGAGATTATAGGTCCAGCTCTGGAATTGCGTTTAAACTGCAACTATGTGTTTTGGAGGTGGTAGAACTAGAGGGTACATAGAAACACATACACGTCAATTAAATTTTCTAAAGAGAAAACAGGATTGTTTTATTTGTAAAGTCCAGACCTTTTTGTTCTTGATTACAGCATTCAACCGGCAAGTTACATTCAGCTCTTGGCACAGAAATGGCACTCTGCCTCTTCCCTTGGAAAGTTGATCCAGATGGAATTATCAGTGGACATTTCTTAACTATGTGTCTGCCAGCAATTGTCCTCTCTCCCTTTTTACATCGATATGTAAACTCTCATACTAACTGGGAAATTGGTCGTATCTTCAACCAAGTAGCCATATACTGTACAGCACATTCCTGTCTTTGATGATGCCAAAGTCATCTGAGAATGTGGCAGTTTTTCAAGACTGTAACAGCACTCCAGCCAGTCTTTTTATTTATTTATTTATTTATTTATTTATTTATTTATTTATTTATTTAAAATTTTCTTATGTTATGTTAGTCACCATACAATACATCATTGGTTTTTGATGTGGTGATCCACGATCCATTGTTTTCGTATAACACCCTGTGCTCCATGCAGTACGTGCCCTCCTTAATACCCATCACCAGGCTAA
>NW_022589825.1:437676-532274 GCF_004348235.1 Phoca vitulina | reverse complement strand
CTCCATGTTATTCCTTATGTTCCACAAATAAGTGAAACCATATGATAGTTGACTTTCTCTGCTTGACTTATTTCACTTAGCATAATCTCCTCCAGTCCCATCCATGTTGATGTAAAAGTTGAGTATTCATCCTTTCTGATGGCTGAGTAATATTCCATTGTATATATGGACCACATCTTCTTTATCCATTCATCTGTTGAAGGGCATCTCGGCTCTTTCCACAGTTTGGCTATTGTGGACATTGCTGCTATGAACATTGGGGTGCATATGGCCCTTCTTTTCACTACATCTGTGTCTTTGGGATAAATACCCAGGAGTGCAATTGCTGGGTCATAGGGTAGCTCTATTTTTAAATTTTTGAGGCACCTCCACACTGTTTTCCAAAGTGGCTGTACCAACTTGCATTCCCACCAACAGTGTAAGAGGGTTCCCCTTTCTCCACAACCTCTCCAACATTTGTTGTTTCTTGCCCTGTCCATTTTTGCCATTCTAACTGGTGTAAGGTGGTATCTCAGTGTGGTTTTGATTTGGATTTCCCTGATGGCTAATGATGATGAACATTTTTTCATGTGTCTGTTAGCCATTTGTATGTCTTCTTCAGAGAAGTGTCTTTTCATGTTTTCTGCCCATTTTTTGACTTGATTATTTGTTTTTTGGGTGTTGAGTTTGAGAAGTTCTTTATAGATCTTGGATACCAGCCCTTTATCTGTAGTGTCATTTGCAAATATCTTCTCCCATTCTGTGGGTTGCCTCTTTGTTTTGTTGACTGTTTCCTTTGCTGTGCAGAGGCTTTTTATCTTGATGAAGTCCCAAAAGTTCATTTTTGCTTTTGTTTCACTAGCTTTTGGAGATGTATCTTGAAAGAAGTTGCTGTGGGCGATGTCAAAGAGTTACTGCCTATGTTCTCCTCTAGGATTTTGATGGATTCCTGTCTCACATTGACATCTTTCATCCATTTTGAGTTTATCTTTGTGTATGGTGTTAGAGAACGGTCGAGTTTCATTCTTCTGCATGTGGCTGTCCAATTTCCCAGCACCATTTATTGAAGAGATTGTCTTTTTTCCATTGCATGTTTTTTCCCGCTTTGTCGAAGACTATTTGACCATAGAGTTGAGGGTCCATATCTGGGTTCTGTATTCTGTTCCATTGGTCTATATGTCTGTTTTTGTGCCAGTACCATGATGTCTTGGTGATCACAGCTTTGTAATATAGCTTGAAATCAGGCAACGTGATGCCCCCAGCTTTGTTTTTCTTTTTCAACATTTCCTTGGCAATTCAGGGTCTTTTCTGATTCCATACAAATTTTAGGATTGTTTGTTCCAGCACTTTGAAAAATGTCTGGAATTTTGATCGGGATGGCATTGAAGGTATAGATTGCTCTGGGTAGCAGACATTTTAACAATGTTTATTCTTCCACTCCATGAACATGGAATATTTTTCCATCTTTTTGTGTCTTCTTCAATTTCTTTCATGAGTGTTCTGTAGTTCCTACAGTATAGATCCTGTACCTCTTTGGTTAGGTTTATTCCGAGGTATCTTATGGTTTTTGGTGCTATTGTAAATGGAATCGTTTCTCTAATTTCTCTTTCTACAGTTGCGTTGTTAGTGTATAAGAAAGCAACTGATTTCTGTGCATTGATTTTGTATCCTGCCACATTACTGAATTGCTGGATGAGTTCTAGTAATTTGGGGGTGGAATCTTTTGGGTTTTCCACATAAAGTATCATGTGGTCTGCAAAAAGAGAGAGTTTGACTTCTTCTTCGCCAACTTGAATATTTTTTATTTCTTTTTGTTGTCTGATTGCTGTTGCTAGGACTTCTAGTACTATGTTGAACAATAGTGGCGAGAGTGGGCACCCTTGACGTGTTCCTGATCTTAAGGGAAAGGCTCTCAGCTTTTCCCCATTGAGGATGATATTTGCTGTGGGTTTTTCATAGATGGATTTTATGAACTTGAGGAATGTTCCCTCTATCCCTATACTCTGAAGAGTTTTAATCAGTAAAGGATGTTGTATTTTGTCAAATGCTTTTTCTGCATCAGTTGAGAGGACCATATTGTTCTTCTCTCTCCTCTTATTAATGTGTTCTATCACATTGATTGCTTTGCGAATGTTGAACCACCCTTGCATCCCGAGGATAAATCCCACTTGGTCATGGTGGATGATCCTTTTAATGTTTTGTTGGATCTTATTAGCTAGTATTTTGTTGACGATTTTGGAATCCATATTCATCAGGGATATCAGTCTGAAATTCTCCTTTTTAATCGGGTCTTTGTCTGGCTTGGGGATTAAGGTAATGCTGGCTTCATAGAATGAGTTTGAAAGTTTTCCTTCTGTTTCTATTTTTTGAAATAGCTTCAGGAGAATAGGTATTATTTCTTCTTTGAATGTTTGGTAGAATTCCCCAGGGAATCCATCAGGCCCTGGACTCTTGTTTTTTGGGAGGTTTTTGATCACTGCTTCAATCTCGTTACTGGTTATTGGCCTATTCAGGTTGTCAATTTCTTCCTGTTTCAGTCTTGGCAGCTTATAGGTTTCCAGGAAGGCCTCCATTTCATCCAGATTGCTCAGTTTATTGGCATATAGTTGTTGATAATAATTTCTAATAATTGTTTCTATTTCCTTGGTATTAGTCGTGTTCTCTCCCCTTTCATTCATAATTTTATTAATTTGGGTCCTTTCTCTTTTCTTTTGGATAAGTCTGGCCAGTGGTTTATCGATCTTATGAATTCTTTCAAAGAACCAACTTCTAGTTTCGTTGATCTGATCTACTGTGTTTCTGGTTTCTAATTCATTGATTTCTGCTCTAATTTTAATTATTTCTCTTCTAGTGCGTGGCTTAGGCGTCATTTGTTGCTTTTTCTCTAGTTCTTTAAGGTGTAGAGTTAGTTGGTGAATTCGGGATTTTTCTATTTTTTTGAGTGAGGCTTGGATGGCTATGTATTTCCCCCTTAGGACCACCTTTGCAGTATCCCATAGGTTTTGGACCAATGTGTTTTCATTCTCATTGATTTCCATGAATCAGAATTGTTTAAGTTCTTCTTTGATTTCCTGGTTGACCCAAACATTCTTGAGCAGAGTGGTCTTTAGCTTCCAAATGTTTGAATTTCTGCCAAATTTTTTCTTGTGATTGAGTTCCAGTTTTAGAGCACTGTGGTCTGAGAATATGCAGGGAATAATCTCAATCTTTTGGTATCGGTTGAGACCTGATTTGTGACCCAGTATGTGGTCTATTCTGGAGAAAGTTCCATGTGCGCTCGAGAAGAATGAGTATTCTGTTGTTTTAGGGTGGAATGTTCTGTAAATATCTATGAGGTCCATCTGGTCCAATGTATCATTCAAAGCTCTTGCTTCCTTGTTGATTTTCTGCTTAGATGATCTGTCCATTGCTGAGAGTGGAGTATTGAGGTCTCCTACAATTAACGTATTGTTATCAATATGACTCTTTATTTTGGTTAACAGTTGGCTTATGTAGATGGCTGCTCCCATGTTGGGGGCATAGATATTTACAATTATTAGATCTTCTTGTTGGATAGACCCTTTAAGAATGATATAGTGTCCTTCTGTGTCTCTAACTACAGACTTTAGTTTAAAATCTAATTTGTCTGATATAAGAATTGCTACCCCAGCTTTCTTTTGAGGTCCATTGGCATGGAAGATGGATCTCCATCCCTTCATTTTCAGTCTGGATGTATCTTTAGGTTCAAAATGAGTCTCTTGTAGACAGCATATGAATGGGTCCTGTCTTTTTATCCAATCTGCAACCCTGTGCCGTTTTATGGGAGCATTTAGGCCATTCACGTTGAGAGTGATTATTGAAAGATATGACTTAATGGTCATCATGTTGCCTGTGAAAACATTGTTTTTATAGATCATCCCTGTAAATTTCTGTTGTATATCACTCTTGGGGTCTTTCTCCTTTTATAGAACCCCCCTTAATATTTCTTGCAGGGCCGGCTTCATGGTCACATATTCTTTCAGTTTTTGCCAGTCGTGGAAGCTCTGCATCTCTCCATCCATTCTAAATGACAGCCTTGCTGGATAAAGTATTCTTGGCTGCATGTTCTTCTCATTTAGTACCCTGAATATGTCTTGCCAGGCCTTTCTGGCTTGCCAGGTCTCTGTGGGTAGGTCTGACGTTATTCTGATGTTCCTCCCTCTGTACATGAGGAATCTCTTCCGCCTAACTGCCCTTAAGATGGTTTCCTTGGTTCTAAGATTTGTGAGTTTTAATATTACATGCCGGGGTATTGGCTTGTTTTCCTTGATCTTAGGAGGGGTCCTCTCTGCCTCTAGGACTCGAATGTTTGTTTCATTCCCCAGATTAGGGAAGTTCTCAGCTACAATTTGCTCAAATATATCTTCTAGTCCTCACTCTCTCTCCACCCCCTTTGGGATTCCAATATTTCTGTTATTGGAACGCTTCATGGTGTCACTTATTTCTCTGATTCTATTTTCATGGATTCTGAGTTGTTTTTCCCTGGCCTCCTCTTTTCCCTTTTTATCTATTAAATTGTCTTCCAGGTCACTGATTCGTTCTTCTGCCTCACTTACCCTAGCTGTTAGATTATCTAGATTAGATTGGATCTCATTGAGAGCATTTTTAAATTCTGCCAATTCAGCTTTCATTCCTGCCCTTAGAGACTCTATGTTGCCATTAATTGATTTCTCCATTCTAGCCATTGTCTTCACAACTGCTAGCCTGAATTCCATCTCCGACAACTTGGTTATATCTGCATCCATTTGTAAATCTGCAGCATAAGTCATAATCTCTGAGTCTTTCCTATTTTGGGGGTTCCTCCTCCTAGTCATTCTGTTGATGGGTGTTTGAGGGAATGTATAGAGTCCAAATTATTGACCAGAACCCAAGCAAGATGCACCTGTTTTCTAGGGACCTTAGGGTTGCTGGCCTCTTGTTTTCCCAGCCTATCATCTGGGGGAGGGGCTTGCCATGCTGTTACTCAGGCAACCCTGTTTGGGCAGAGTTGCCCTGCCTCCTGTGGCGGGGGATGGGCTCAGTGAAAATCGGTTTTGGGGGCCTTTGTTCTCTGGCGGCTTTCCCTGGTGGCTTTCTACATCTCTTCTGAGAGTCAGAGCAGAAGAGACCATTTCCAACCCTCTGCCTCAGAGCAGAGAGATCTCAGTCTGTTCTTCAGTGAGCTCTCCAGGGCACACTATCTCCGTCTCTGTCTGTGCTGCTGCAAGCTGCAGCGTCCTGGGTTGTGCACCCCTCTGCAGCGCTCCCAGTCCTGCCTCCAGGTCGGGCATGTCTCTGTCCTTTGTGCTTCTAAAACTGCCAGCTGCTCCCAGTTCGCACATGCGACCCCAGACTGCCCTAAAGTCTTTTCCCCACGAGTACTGGTCTGCGAGTCTGTGCCCCACCCCCAGCGCGGGAGGCTATCGCTCACCGGCGGTGTAGGATCCCCACAGCCAGGCTCCCTCCCGCTGCTGTTTATCCTCCGATATCTGCTCGCGGAATCACGGCTCCCTCCTTCGAACCTCGAAACCAACCATCTGTTTGTAGAGATCCAGATCTTCTTACATCTCAGGCTGGTTTCGTGAGTGCTCAGAGTGGTCTGGTAGATATCCAGCTCAATTCCGGGGACCAGTTGGAATAGGGTCCCCTACTCCTCCACCGTCTTTTCTTCTGTCTCTGGGTATTTCTTTTAAATAAACACATATATATCAGGCAATTGCCAATAACAAGAAGAAAAAGGGGTTATAATCTGGATATTTGATAGTAGAATTGAGATATAGATAAACAGAAAATCATAATTTCTTATGCTATGGCTCAACTTCACAAACAAAGTGTGAGATATTAATACTTATGTAGCCAATCATTCATCAAGCTATTTACAAAGAAATACTACAGTAGGTACAAGGGTAAACCAAAAGAAACACACTAATAATAGTTGATTCTAACAAATTACTCTAACTACAAAATGGTCAAGTAGAGAAATATTTAGTCATTGTAGAGAAGCCCTAAATAACAAAATTCAAAGGGCAGATCTTATAAATAGAGGTCCTGAATTATAAACCCTATTAGACAAGACAGTTTTTAGAAGAGCATAAAACATTCATGAAAATTGATTCTATCTGAGGCTGTTAAACAAACCTTGAGTCCAAACAGAAATCCAAATTAAAATTGAATAATTATCATTTGATAAAGATACTGAAAAGATAATATGTCAGTATCTAGCTAAAGCAACAGTCAGAGTATATTTTGAAGCATTGAACACTTATATGAGGGGAGGGGGGGAAATGGGAAAGGAAGTGAAATGTTCCAAACATCCAGATATAAAATAAATGAGTCATGGGAATGTGATTATTCAGCATGGTGACTATAGTTAATAAAACTGTATTGCATATTTGAAAGTTACTAATAGAGTGGATCTTAAAAGTTCTCATCACAATTTTTTTTACATACATAAGGTGACAGATGTTAACTAGATTTCTTGCAGTGATCATTCTGCAAAATACAAATATCGAATCATCATGGTGTATACCTAGAATCTGTATAATGTTATATGTCAATTATACGTCATAAAAGAAAATAGTGGAGGTGGTCCAAAGGCAAAAACTTCTAGTTATAAGATAAATCAGTTCTGGAATGTATACACAGCATGGTGACTATAGTTAAGAATGCTGTAGAATATATTTGAAAATTACTGAGAGTAGCCCCTAAAAGTTCTTATCATAGGAAGTAATGTTTGGAAAATAAGCAATGCTTTCATGTAACTCACACATCAGAGAAGAAATAACTGGAATTTAAATTTGATGTGTTAAGCTGTCTTGTTGGCAATTCTAATGTAGAAATCCTACAATTATCTTCTCTTGTTGTTTTATTCATGCATAATTATTTTAATAGTTACTAGTTAGAATATATTTCTCTTTTGCAATGATAATTTACAGTTAAAAGATCTTTCCAGGGGTGCCTGGGTGACACAGTTGGTTAAGCGACTGACTCTTGGTTTCAGCTCAGGTTGTGATCTCAGGGTCCTGAGATTGAGCCCAGCATCAGGTTCTGTGCTCAGCGCAGAGTCTGCTTAAGAACCTCTCTCTGCCCCTCCCCCCATTTTCTCTCTCTTTCAAATAAATAAATCTTTAAACAAATAAAAGATCTTTCCACAGTGATGGGCCATTTTAATTGTTACAGATAAATAACAGAAAATACTGAAGACTAATCATTTCTTGGGATAAGTAGAGAGTAAAAGACATTGAAGTGCAGTGAAAGAAATAAAGGTAATCACCAGTAACTACATTATTAAATATAAATGAAAGACTTCAAATTAAACAATGTTTTTCTTTAGTATTTTACTGAAGTAGCATTAAATTGTTTGTTTCATCAAAGTAGCATATGGTAGACAGAAAGTGTCAATTGTTAAGAAGAAAAATAAACAACAATGGTAATTACAGTGACTCAAATGATAATCCATTATGTTCAGAATCAAATGCATAAAATGGGCCAAAGATAAACAAGCAAATAGAGCTTTGTATTACTAACCAAACATAGATAATATTGTAACAGTAAATGATAGTATCTATCCCATTAATGTAGTTAATTTGAGTTTTATGAGTTTTGTAATATTTTCATGTTTAATTTGTAAGTTTGGTTTGGTTTCACAGTATATTATATGCCATGAAGGTAAGGAAGTTATATCTTGTTTGAACATATTTTTAATGTTATAATAAAATAATTTAAGGGAAGATTGATAATATTGAAAGTTTTTTTAAATTTAGAAGTGTAGGGAAGCAATGCCATGTAAATATGCATGTGTGTATTTGTGTGTGTGTGTGTGATACCTACTTGCGAAATAATAAATATATATAGGTAAAAAAAAGTTCTTATTACAAGAAATAGAAATTGTAACTGTGAGGTGATAGATATTAACTAAACTTATTGTAATCCTTTTACAATATATACACACATTAAATCATTATTTTGTACTCCTTAAACTTATACAATGTTATATATCAATTATATTTCAATAAAACTAGAGAAAAATAAGTTTAGAAACCTATATACATAGAAATGAAAATAAGTGAATTAAACATTCAATTCAAAAAGCATGATAAAGAATCACAACCTAAAGTATAAGAATGAGATGGAAAGAATAGTTAAAATTAAAAGAAGAAATAAATGGGTTGAGAAACAGCATCCTTGTTAATGCTCAGAGCAGTTGGGATGGAAAGGTAGCAAAATTTGGCATTGTGGGCAATGCACCCAATGGTGTGCCAGGATCTTGAGGGAGGTTTCCCCTTGAACTCTTCACAATGCTTGCCTGAGAATAAGGATCAGGTTTTCTCTGTGTGCATGTGTGTGTATACACTCTGTACATACACACATTATATATATGCATACTATATACATATATAAATTATATATACACATATTATTTATAATGAACATGGATATATGTATGCACACACAATATTAAATTAGCAAGTTGGAGGATGAAAACACCTACTGTTTTTATGTGTAAATGAGTGTGTGTGCACCTATCTGGAATAAAAATATACAAAAATATTATATTTTGTTTAGGGAGGGTTTCGTTTGGAGTAAATTAAGAAAAGATTGCATGGGAATGATAATCATGTCATTCTGGATAATGATTATCCTAAGGGGAGAAAGCAGCAAGTGTACAGATTTTGCTGAATCTGGATTAATTTCATAACTCAGAATGCTTTTTAACTGAAACATTTTTAAGTAACAGAGTTTTGGGAGGATACAGTTTTTACCATAAATATAATCCATACTCATTTTGGGATGTATTTAACACTGAGCCAAATGAAGAGGTTAACAATAGCCACATTTTGCAGGTTCAGAAAAAACATACCTCAACATAGTAAAGGGCATATGTGAAAAATTCACAGCTAACACCAATGGTGAAAAACTGAGAGCTTTTCCTCTAAGATTAGGAACAAGACAAAGATGTCTACTCAACCCACTTTTGTTCAACATAGTACTGGAAATTGTAGCCACAGAAATCATAAAAGGAAAAGAACTAAGAAGTATCCAAATTGGTACAGAAAAAGTTAAAATATCTGTACTGGCAGATGACAAAATACTATGCATTGAAAACCCTAAAGACTTCACCAAAAAACTATTTGAAGTAATAAATGTATTCTGTTACAGGTTAAAAGTTACAGGATAAAAAATTGATACACAGCAACAGTCGTGATTCTATACACTAATAATGAAGAAGCAGAAAGAGAAATTAAGTGAACAATGTCATCTACAATTGCACCATAAAGAATAAAATACCTAGGAATAAACTTAACCAAGGAAATGAAAGAAATGTATTGTGGAAACTATAAACCATTGATGAAAGGAATTGAAGATGACACAAAGAAATGGAAAGTTAATCCATGTTCATGGATTGGAAGAATGATTATTGTTAAAATGTTTGTCCTACCCGAAGCAATCTACAGATTCAATGCAATCCCTATTAAAATACCAATAACATTTTTCACAGAACTAGAACAAATAATACTAAAATTTAAATAGAACCACAGTAGACCCTGAATAGTCAAAGTAACTTTAAGATAGAAAAACAAGGCTGGAGGGATCACAATTCCAGATTTCAATATATACTACAAAGTTGTAGTAATAAAACCACTATGGTTTTGGAACAAAAATAGACTCATAAACCAATAGGACAAAATAAAGAGCCCAGAAATGAACCCACAATTATATGGTCAATTAATCTATCACAAAGGAGACAAAAATATACAATGGGGAAAGGACAGTCTCTTCAAAAAACGGTTTTGGGAAAACTGGGTAACGGTATGCAAAAGAAAGAAACTGGACTATTTTATTATACCTTACACCAAAATAAATCCAAAATGATTAAAGACCTAAATGTGAGACCTGAAGCCATAAAAATCCTAGAGGAAAACACAGGCAGTAACCTCTGACTTGGGCCATAGCAACTTTTTTTCTAGATAGGTCCTCTGAGGTAAGGGAAACAAAAGCAAAAATAAACTATTGGGACTACATAAAAATAAAATCTTCTACACAGGGAAAGAAACAATCAACAAAACTAAAATGCAACCTACAGAATGGGAGAAGTTATTTGCAAGTGATTTTCTGATGAAGGGTTAGTATCCAAAATATAAAGAGGGAGGGAAGATGGTGGAAGAGTAGGGGACCCGCATTTCATTTGGTCCCTTGAATTCAGCTAAATATCTATCAAATCATTCTGAATACTGTGAAAAGCCTGAGATCTAAGAAAAAAAATTGCTGCAGTTCTGCAAATAGAAAAGCGACCATTTTTTGCAAGGCAGGAGGTGCAGAGACATGAATCTGAGGGGATATATTGGAAGATAAACCGCAGGGGAGGTAGCCTCCGAAAGCCTGCTACTAAAAAGTGAATAGCAGCAGAGTGCAAAATCAGAACTTTTAGAAGTCTGCTCCTGTGAGGGACATCCCTGCCTGAAATGTACTCAGGTAGCAAAATGGGGCAGAATCCTAGGTGGGACAGTGTGGTCCCAGGATCCTCAGGGTTACAGAAAGAACAGGGGTGCCTGAGTGCGGCAGAATTGCCAAGCATTGGAGCGGGGAAGCCAGCTACAATTAGTGAGCCCCGGAGTGACCTCTCAGCTAGGTGTTGCCACAATCCACAAACAGTGACACAATCCATCCCAAGCTCCAAGCAGGAGCCCAGCAAGCAACAACTGCTGCGAGATCCAACTCCTTCCCCCGGGGAGGAGCAGTGTGGGTGTGCACATGATTTGGCAAACACTCACCGAGCAGGGGCTCAGCTAGCAGCAAGTCTGTGGTGAGACATCCCTTCCTCCCCTGGGAGGATTGGTGTGGGTGTGCTTTGCAGAAGTCTGTGGAGTTTGGCGAGCACGAAAAGGATTGACTGCCTTTCCCTGAGGGTGCACTGAAGAGTGGGGGCCGCAATCGTTCAGCTCCGGGGCTGGAGATTGGAGTGCTGCCAATTTTTTTTTACTTCCATCCTCTAAAGCGGTGCGAAAAGCCTTCAGGGAACAAAAGCCACATAGAGCAACCCAAGCAGCTTACACTGAGCCCAGCCCTCTGGCAAGAGGTGGTGCAACTCCTCCCAAAGACACCTGAGAAACAGGGTAGCAGGCCTGTCCCCCAGAAGACCAGCAGGATCCTCAGGTGAATACCAAGTTTATAGATCACTCAGAACCAAAAAACTTCTGCACTAGGGGAGATAATATTTGAATTAGAGGTTTTTTTCACGTGAGTCTTTAGTCTTTCAGTTTAAAATATTCTTTTTTTTTCTTTTTTTCCTTTTCAACTAGTTTCTTATTTTATCAACTCTTTGTTTTCTTTTTTTTTTTTTAAAGATTTTATTTATTTTTATTTGAGAGAGAGAGAATGAGAGAGAGCGAGTACATGAGAGGGGGGAGGGTCAGAGGGAGAAGCAGACTCCCTGCCGAGCAGGGAGCCCGATGCGGGACTCGATCCAGGGACTCCAGGATCATGACCTGAGCCGAAGGCAGTCGCTTAACCAACTGAGCCACCCAGGCGCCCTATCAACTCTTTGTTTTTAAGTCTTTTTTTAATTTTCATTTTTACATTTATGTTTAATAGATATATTCTTCATTTTTGGCTTCCTTTCACTCTATTCAATTTTATTTATATATATACAAGTTTTGCTTTCTTTACTATTTTGGGACTTAGTGTCTTCCAACAGACAAACCAAAATACATCCAGGACCAAGTGGGTCACCCTGTTTTGTCCACCACTAAGATTATATTCTCCATCCCCCCTTTTATTTCTTTTTCTTTCCATTTTTGGTTTCTGACCTTTTTGGATTTGTCTAGTGTATATTTTGCTTAGGTCATGGTTGATATTTTTGATTTTGTTTTCTCATTCATCCATTCTTCTCTGGGCAAAATGACTAGAAGGAAGAATTCAAGTGTAATGATCCAAAGGGGCACCTGCACCCTAATATTTATAGCAGCAATGTCCATAATAGCCAAACTGTGGAAAGAGCCTAGATGTCCATCAACAGATGAATGGATAGAGAAGATGTTGTATATATATACAATGGAATAGTATGCAACCATCAAAAAATGAAATGTTGCCATTTGCAATGATGTGGATGGAACTAGAGGGTATTACGCTAAGCAAAAAAGTCAATTAGAGAAAGACAAATATCATATGCTCTCACTGATATGAGGAATTTGAGAAACAAGACAGGATCATAGGGGAAGGGAGGGAAAAATGAAACAAGATGAAACTGGAGAGGGAGACAAACCATAAGAGACTCTTAATCTCAGGAAACAAACTGAGGGTTGCTGGAGTGGAGGGGAGTAAGAGGGATGGGGTGGCTGGGTGATGGACATTGGGGAGGGTAGGTACTATGGTGAACGCTGTGAATTGTGTAAGACTGATGAATCACAGACCTGTACCCCTGAAACAAATAATACATTATATGTTAATAAGGAAAAATTTGAAAAATGTGATACACACACACACACACACACACAATGGAATATTACTCAGCCATCAGAAAGGATGAATACTTACCATTTACATCGACGTGGATGGAACTAGAAGGTATTATGTTGAGTGAAATAAGTGAGTCAGAGAAAGACAATTATATGGTTTCATTCATATTTGGAATATAAGAAACAGCACAGAGGATCATAGGGGAAGGGAGGGAAAACTGAATGGGAAGTCGTCAGAGAGGGAGACAAACCACAAGAGACTCTTAACTATAGGAAACAAACTAAGGGTTGCTGGGGGGGGTTGGGTGGGGGGATGGGGTAACTGGGTTATGGGCACTAAGGAGGGCATGTGATGTGATGAGCACTGGGTGTTATAGGCAACTGATGAATTATTGAACACTACATCTGAAACTAGTGATGTACTATATGTTGACTAATTGAATTTAAATAAAAAATATATAAAGGACTTATAGAACTTAATACCCCAAAATAATCCAATTAAAATATTGGCAGAAGACATGAACAGATATTTCTCCAAAGAAGACATATAGATGGCCAACAGACCCATGGAAAGATGCTCAGTGTCATTCATCATTAGGGAAATGCAAATCAAAACTACAATGAGACATCACCTCACACCTGTCACAATGCCTAAAATCAACAACACAAGTAACAACAAGTGTTGGTGAGGATGTAGAGAAAAAGGAACCCCTGTGCACTGTTGGTCAGAATACAAACTAATGATGTACCCTATATTGGTTAATTGAACATAATAATAATTAAAAAAAGAATACAAACTAGTACAGCCACTATGGAAAAAAGTATGGAGATTCTTCAAAAAGTTAATAGAACTACCCTATAATCCAGGAATTACACTACTGGGTATTTACCAAAAGAATACAAAAACACTAATTCACAGGGATACATGCACCCCTATGTTTATTGCAGCATTATTTACAATAGCCAAGATAAGGAAGCAGCCCAAATGTCCATGGATAAACGAGATGTGGTATAGATGCAATAGAATATTGTTCAGCCATAAAAAAGAATGAACATGATGTATTTGCAACGTCATGTATGGAGCTAGACAGTATAATGATAAGCAAAATAAGTCAGTTGGAGAAAGAAATACCATATGATTTCAGGCATATGTGGAATTTAAGAAACAAAACAAAGAGCAAAGGAGCAAAACGAGAGAGAGAGTGAGAGACAAACCAAGAAACAGACTCTTAATTATAGAGAATAATCTGATGGTTACCAGAAGGGAAGGGGCGGGAGGGATGGGTTAAACAGGTGATTGGGATTAAGGAGTGCATTTGTCCTGATGAGCACTGGGTGATGTAGAGAACCATTGAATCACTATATTGTATACCTGAAACTAATATAACACTGTATGTTAAGCAACTGGAATTAAAATAAAAACTTAAAAATACTTTGGCACTATAAAGACTCATTTCCTATAATGCCAGGGACAAAAACACATTGCATCTATCACACAAATTATTGCATAATATTACCTTGTTCTCAAAGCAATGTTTTATGAAGTACTAATAGTTGGTGAAATGGTAGGAGGAAAAAAAATGAAAAGATATATGGACCCCTGTGTTTATTGCAGCATTATTTACCATAGCCAGGATATGGAAACAATCTATGTGTCCATCAATAATGAACAGATAATGAAGATGTGGTATATATAGTGTGTATACACATACACACACACACACACACACACACACACACACAGTGGAATATTATGCAGCCATTAAAAGGATGAGATCGTGCCATTTGAGACAATATGAATGGACCTATAGGGATTATGCTAAGTAAAATAACCCAGACTGAGAAAGACAAATGCCAGCTGATTTCACTCTAAGTGGAATGTAAAAAACAACAACAACATCAAATAAATAAACAGAAATATAATCACACCTACAAATACAGAGAACAAATGGATGGTTGTCAGAGAGGAGGGGATAAGTGGTTGGGCAAAATGGGTGTCAGAGAGTTGTAGATATAGGCTTCCAGTTATGGAATGAATAAGTCACAGGAATAAAGGCATAGCACATGGTATATAGTCAATGATAATTTAATAGCAATGTATGGGGGCAGATGGTGGCTACACTTGTAGTGAACATAACATGATGTATAAACTTGTTGAATTACTATATTGTACACATGAAACTAATATTAACATTGTCAATATATTCAAATAAAAAAAATTTTAAATCAACATCCAGGAATATCATCATTGAAATTAACATTGTGCACTTTCATTCCCTTGTTTGTTTGTTTGCTTGTTATTAATGGATGTAAGCACATGTACTATATATGCATCACATATACAATTCATATGAGTATTATACCACATGCACAGATTAGATCCTGTGGTTTTTGTTATGTTTGATTTTGCTTTTATCTTAGCTTTTATGTCAAGTACTAAAAGTGCATGAAAACTTTTGAGTAAGTGACAAGAATATGATTTAATTTTATCTTTTAACAAAATCTTTACCAGCTGACCAACTCCAATTCTTGGTCAATGCATCTGATTGGAAATGCCATGCCTGTACCATAGGAAATAATGTTACATGTGTGGGTCTGCTCATGATCTTTCTACAGAATTGCTATTATTTGTATGTCATCCACTCTATCCAAAATTTATAAAAGTATAGTTTCATGGAATACTGTAATGCCTGACAACATAACCCTCACTCCTAAATTATACACTTTGTATGGATGGTAGAAATATTATAATTAATAAATGATAATAAAAAACACCAAATATTACAAGGCACATAGCAAATGAATTGCTTGCTCTGGATCATGCAACCAGCAAGTAATGCTTCCCAGTGTCAAATCTTCATCCTTCTGAACTTAAAGCCCATGCCCCTTAACAACTGTTTCTATAGTGAGTGTTCTTTAATGTTAGGCTGGAGGCCAACAAAGGGAAGAGGCTCACCAAATGTTCTGTGGTCAGTTGAAAGTTCTAGTGATTGGGATACAGGTTCGATGACTCCCGTCTTTTGTCTAGCTGACCCATTATAATCCTTTGCTCTTCTGAACTATTTCCTCCTCCTGGAACTCAATAAGAATCTACTTCACCCATGTCCAATTAGAAAGAAAATAAGAAACCAGAAAGTATGTGGAATGATTAAAAAAAATGAGGAGATAGTACCAAAATTCACTTTTTGCTGCCACATTTACAGATGCATTCAGTGTTAAATCTTTTATTTTATGGGACAGAGGAATTTTTTCTTGGAACTAGAAGTCTCTTTTCTAAGAATCTACCCAAAAGATACCATATAAAAAGACAAAAAGGCATAAACATAAAACCAATCCTGACCAAAAAACAAAAAAGTGTACTGGCAGAAGACTTTACATAAAATAGATGCCCAGGAATAAAGGACTGGTTGAATATTCCAAGGACATCTACATCCTAGAGTACAAAGCAGATATAAGAAGCAATGAGGACTCCCTCCCTATATTGCTATGGAGTAATCTCCAGGGTATATTGTTCAGTGAAAAAAGCAAGGTGTAGAAAAATGTGTAGAGCTGCTGTTGTCCAATACAGTAGGCACCAGCCACATGTGGCTATTTAAATGTAAGTTAATCAAATTTAGGTGAAATTAAAAATTTAGTTCCTCTGTCCCACTCACCACATTTCAGGTGTTCCACAGCTGCAGGTAGCTAGTGGCTACTGCATTGGACAATGAGGACTGACAAAACCAGAACAGAATCTCTAAGCACTATGGGACAACTACAAAAGGTGTAACATACATGCCATGGGAATACAAGAAAGATACGGAAGAAAGGAACAGAGGCATATTTAGTCAGTTCTGTGACCTCTTCAATCCTAAGGATTTAGTGAAGGTTATGAGAGGAAAGTACTTTCACGACATGCTTCTTCTGTTTTCTCCAAATAAAGCCCCTAGAACTGAAAGCAGGCTCATGTGTTTAACCTCCCAGTTAGCCAAGCAGGATACCCACAGGGGAGGGAAGGGGGGTACATGAGATGGCCCAGCTCTCAGCCCCACAGCTTCCAGATGGGAGAGGCTTCAACAGCAGGATTCAGAGTAAAGTTTAGTCACAGGCTCCTTCAACCCACAGCCCAGGGCAACCAACACACATGAATTAAAACCTCTTTCAGGAATCTTCCTTGTGCAGCTAAAGTAGTAAAAGGAAAGGAAAATATACACATGCCCATTACTACTAATACAAATCAGCTGAAGTTTAAAATGGGATGCATCCTTAAATCAGAGACTTGGCTTTTAGTCTGGACACAGGAAAATGAACTCCCTACAATCACTGTCCTCTCTCAATGGGATGGTCCTGATTAGGTTCTGGATTTACAGGCTAGATGACTAACAGTATGAATGAAAGGCAGAAAATTAGGCCTGGACAAAGGGAAGATATTTCATGTTCAGAGGACACTGAGACACTGTTTTGGGCTAGCTGGGGCCTGGGAACTCTAAGAATGAACACAGATGATTAAAAAAAACAGTGACTGAACATAGTATCTGCTGATTCTGTGAGTGCTCTCTATAGCATGGAAAGTGAGAAAGTTAGTGTGTCCATGTTAGAAGGTCACAAAGAGAACACACATGAGGAGGAAGAAATGGCAGATCATCCTGTTGAGATGTGAATGTGGATTCGTTCTTTTTATGTTTTTCCCTTCTGTCTTTTCCATTAGGTCATTAGGTATCTATAAATAAAATATGTAACAAAATAGTGCTATATTTCACTGAAGGAGAAAATATAAAGTAATATTTCAAGAGTAAAAACCCCCAAATCTTGACAGTGGGCACCTCTGGGAAATCATAGAAGAGGGCAAAGTGAGTGTCACCTCTCTATGCAATGTTATTTCTGAATGTGAGGACATAGAATTCTGACGTTCTATTTTTTTTTTCTTAAAGATTTTTATTTATTTGTTTGACAGAGAGAGAGCGAGCACAAGTAGGGGGAGTGGCAGGCAGAGGGAGAGGGAGAAGCAGGCTTCCCACTGAGTGGGGAGCCCCATGCAGGGCTCCATCCTAGGACACTGAGATCATGACCTGAGCCAAAGGCAGGCGCTTAATGACTGAGCCACCCAGGTGCCCCTGACCTTCTATTTTCTATCTCATGTCTGTAATATTCCAAAATAACCAGTTTCTATAAGATTTATCTGTGATTTTGGAAAGTCATCCATACTGAGGTGCTTGGGTGGCTCAGTCTGTTAAGCTTCTTCCTTCAGCTCAGGTCATGATCCCAGGGTCCTGCGGTTGAGCCCCATGTCTGGCTCCCTGCTCAGCAGGGAGCCTGCTTCTCCCTCTCTCTCTGCCCCTCCCCATTGCTTGTGCTCTCTCTCTCTCTCTCAAATAAATAAATAAAATCTTTAAAAAAAGTCATCCATACTAATTTAGAGAAAGTGAAAACTACAGTCAAATCAGATATAATAATATGTTAATAATATTTTAGAATAATGATTATAAAAAAGACAAGAGATAAATGTTGGAGAAGATGTAGAGAGAAGGAAACTTTTGTGCACTGTTGGTGGGAATAGAATTTGGTGCAGCCACTATGAAAACATTATGGAGGTCACTCAAAAAATTAAAAATAGAACTACCATATGACCTAGTAATTTTACTTCTAGGTTATCTGGTGAAAACAAAAACACTAACTTAAAAAAGTATATGAACCCCAAATTTACTGCAGCATTATTTACAATAGCTGAGACATGGAAACAACTTAACTCTCCATGCATGGATGAGTGGATAAAGAAGCTGTGGTGTGTGTGTATTTACACACACACACAAAGGAATATTATTCTGCCATAAAAAAGAATGAAATCTTGCCATTTGTAACATCATGGATGGACTTCCAGGGCATTATACTAAATTAAATAAGTCAGACAGAATAAGACAAATACCATATGATCACATTTACATATAGAATCTAAAGGAGAAAACAAACAGAAAAAAAAAAAAACAAGACCTCATGGATACAGAGAACACATTCGTGGCTACCTTAGGCAGTGGTTGAGAAATGGGCAAAATAGGAAGATGGTCAAAAGGTACAAACTTCGTCTCATAAGGATGTCATGTACAGCATGGTGACTATAGTTAATGATACTGTATTGCATATGTGAATGTTGCTAAGAGAGTGGATCTTAAAAGTCGTCACACACAAAAAATCTATAACTGTGTGAGGTGATGCATGTCAACTAGGTTTGCTGTAGTGATCATTTCATGATATAGATATGAATATCAAATTATTATGTTGTACACAAATAAAAAGCAATGAAGGGATGATTTGCTTCCTCTTTCTCACCATAATCAGGTAACTCATCTACAAAGAAATGGCACCCAAACTAATCCAGCAAATAACTATGTGTACACTTCCTCCCCTGCTACATCAAATCCCAATGATCTCGATGAGTTGCTCATGGTTAAGTCATCTCTTTTGCTGGGAGGAGAACACAGGACTGACTATACATATATCTGCTAAAGTTTTATAGTAATGTGATGGACATTTTACTGGTTTGCTCATTTCTCCTCACGACAACTCTGTGAGCTAAGTGTCGACTACCCACTTTACAGATGTTCTACTATTCTACTACAGGGTCACGCATAGAGGCATCTTTATCTCAAGCATTATTCTGGATGTTTCTGTGAGAGTGCTTTTGAATGATATTTACATTTAAATGCGTAAACTTTGAGTAAAGCAATTAGCCTTCCATTAAGGTGGATGGACCTCAAATAATAAATGGAAGTACTGAATTGAACAAAGGCCTGACGTCCCTTGAGGCGGAGGGATTCTGAGAAAAGGCTGCTTTTGACTTCAATACATCAGCACTTTGTGGTTCTCCAGCAGACAGCATTCAGGCTTCAACTCTCAGGAAAGAGTCTCCAACTTGTCAGGTTTTCCCAACAGATTCTGCCTAGCCTCCACTTTCTCATGAGTCAGTTCCTTAATATAAATCTACATATCACATCCTATTGGTTCTGTTTCTCTGGAAACCTGTGACTAATACAGATATTAATCATCAAGTATCTTGTCTGTCCTAGAAAAACTTGTGCTTTCAACCAGAGATCTTTCTCCATAATATTTGGATGCTAACAGTTAAGTAAACAATATAATATCTGGAAATTGTAGTAAAAATACTTCCATTGACAGCAGCATTAAAAGTATGAACTACATAAGGCTCATTTATGTAGCACATGGATGTCCACAGATGTACAAGGCCTGTACTCAACACTGCAAAATATTGCTGAGAGAGATTATATAAGGCCTAAATAAATGGAGGGACATACCTTCTTCAGGGGTCAGAAGACTCAGTATGGTTAAGATGTCTATTCTCCCCAAAGTGATCTATAGATTCAATGCAATAACAAAAAAAAAAATCTTAGCATACATTTTTGAAAAAGAAATTGACAGTCCTATTCTAAAAGTCAAGTGGAAATGCAAAGAGTCTAGACTATGAAGATAACTTGAAAAGGAAGAATAAAGTTGGAGGATAAGCACTACCTTATTTCAAGGCTCATTATAAATCCACAGTAACCCAACAGAGTAATATTGTTACCAAGAGTTAGATGGAAAAGGAAAAACGTCTTGGTTCTTTTCACTGCAACAGTAAAGAATTACAGTATAGTGAAATGGAAGTAAAGCAAAGCCAGTCAAGAGAGACAAAGTTCCCAGAAACTCCAGGGTGTGGGCTTATATCAATTTTTTCTTTTGGGTGGGTCTTAGAGTCACAACATTTGAGTGACAGACCTGGATTATGTAATAATTAGCCAACTACATATGTCCTTTCCCAAGGTATATTTGGAATGCCTGCAGGGGTATGAAATTGCAACATTATTTCTATTATAGAGACCTATGTCAAATAAGGACAAGAGGCTGCTTTCTGCACAAGTGCAACAAGCACAAAAAACTTCCTGTGCTGGGGTGTAACCAAGAACCAGCTATTAGATGGGGTGGAATGGGGTGGTTCCGGGGTGGCCCTCAGTTGGGGCTCTCTGTCAGGACGTCTAAGGGCCATCCTCCTGTCCCTCATGCCTAGCTTCCTGCCTAACAGTATTGGGATGAAGGTAGAACTGTATAGCAAATGAAAGAAAATGAAGAGTCCAGAAATAGATCCACCACATGTACGGACAACTAATTTTTGACAAAGCAACTAAAGCAACTCAGTGAAGAATAGGTAGTCTTTTCCACAAATTGTGCTGAAAAAAAGTGGGTCTTCATATGCACAAACATTAACTGTGATCCATGTATCACCCCATATAAAAAAGTCAACTCAAAATGAATCACGGTCTTAAACATAAAAACCAGAAGTATAAAACATCTAGAAGAAAACACAAGAGAAAATTGAAGAGAGATAAGAGAAACACAAGAAAAAACATGAAGAGCTGCATAGGGAGAGACAGATCCAGCAATCATTATGCTTTACTGGTGTAAGTATGTGTCTGGCACCATGCTAAGCACTAGGTTAGTAACAATGACAGTGATTCAATTGGTTGTGATCATAATAACAACCACATGTTATAATGGACGCCTCCCCAGGCCTTTTTCTTTCCTTACCCTAGTCTATCTCCTAACAACAAAGATGAAAAGGGATAAGAAGTGGCCTGAATTCATACAGGCATTCATGATCCCACAGTAGCCACAGGACCATGGGCTTGCTCCTGTGCATCACTCAGTGTTCTCAGCAATCCTGTGGGTGAAGCATTCTCATCCCCATTTTGCAGAGGGGGAAGCCAAGGCACAGTTTTTACCTGCCTTGCCTCCTGTGCCCCCGCCTTTAGAGGAAAGCAGTTCCAGGACACCTCTGGAGCAGGACCCAAACTTACTGGATCTTTTTGTCTCTGTACACCCCAGGGCATTTAGTTCCTTCCATGGGGACTCACACCCTCAGCTGAGACCCAAACACCTGAAGGATGGACACTGCCATCCTTGTCAGGGCAAGTCTGTCTCCAGAAAGAGTCCCCACAATCGCTATTTGATGTCAGGTTTCTATGGCAACCAACCGTGAATCACATCTGCTGCTTCTCTGTCAGGGAAATTCCTCTGTACACTCATTCATGCTTTGGCCTTTCCCTAAAAGCAGAACAACTTCTCTCTTCAGGCCACCATGTTAGAAAGCATAGTTAATAATGAGAGGCTTTACACTGGGACCCTTTAACTGTAGGAACTCTGCCCAGGGTGATAGAACAAAGAATGTCTCTTTCTTCAGGAACTTTGTTTGTTTTAAAAAGAGAGTAAGAGATCAACTTTAGAAAAAAGAGAGAGATCAACACTTGTTGGCAAGGATGTGGAGAAAGGGGAACCCTCCTACACTGTTGGTGGGAATGCAAACTGGTACAGTCACTCTGGAGAACAGCATGGAGATTCCTCAAAAACTTAAACATAGAACTACCCTATGATCCAGGAATCACACTACAGGGTATTCATACCATATGACTTTACTCATATGTGGAATTTAAGACACAAAACAAAGGAGCAAAGGAAAAAAAAGAGAGAGAATGAGAGAGACAAACCAAGAAACAGACTCTTAACTATAGAGAACAAACTAATTGTTCCCAGAGGGAAAACGGTGGGGGCATGGAGGAAATAAGGGATGGGGATTAAAGAGTACGCTTATCATGATGAAAAAAAAAAAAAGTGAGGGAGTCCAACACTAGTAGATCTGCCATAGAAAAAATAACGAAGGGAGTCTTCCAGGCTGAAATGAGAGAACACTAAGCAGGAACTCAAAGGTATGCAAAGTAATGATGATCAATGATAAGGAAACTACAAAAGTAAACATAAAAGCCAATAACATTACATATTTGGGAGGCAACATTCCTATTTTCCCTGTATTATTTAAAAGAAGAATCTAAAAAACAATAATTATAAAATTATGTTAATGGGCACAAGGTGTATAAATACGTATTTTGTTAAAATAACAACATAAAGTGGGATCGAGTTGTAAAGAAGCAGGATTTTTGTATACTGTTGAAACTCAATTGGTATTAATTCAAACTTAAACCATATATTGTTTTTTTCTTGGAAATTGTCATTATCCTTTTCTGATATTTTTACCAGTTGTTGGGACAACCACAATCAAAAACATCTAACCTCTCTATACATTTGCTTCTCTACCTAGAAAATCACTTACCTGATTAGGGAGGTTGGAAGGACAAATGGGTTGTGCAGCCCAGGCCTCTCCCTTCAAAACTCAAACTACCCTTATGGAGAACATGTTTCCCCTGCCCTCAGGGGTGGGTCTAAAAATACATCCACTGCTCTTCTCCCCTTTTCTATGTGTTGCTAGATCCCAAACAATTCCTAAGTTCCTATTCAAAAATGCTTGGGCCTTTAGAGGGTCCCACAAATATATCCCTTCTCCATATCTGGGCTCTGAACCAATTAAGAAAAAGGACAAAAGAAGGAAAAAAATACATTGACTTTATTCCTTATAAAGGTGATGTTGGAGAAAGTGGCTTAGATTTGCCACAAGGTAGGTGGGCTTCCTGTTAATGAGCCCCAGAACTGGACAGACCTTTCCACCCAGCAGTGCAGCACAGGGACAGGTCCAGGACTGAAATGCATATGTATCTGCTGCCTGATGAAGGAGTCTTGTCAATGTGTACTGGAGAAAAGTTGCTTCCTTGTGAGGTTATCTCTGTAGCAGGGGAAAATATTTTAGGATACCATCTGTGAAAAGTCTTCTCAAAATGAATAAATATTCCTTATTCTGATTACATGGTCACCAAGCCACCTTCTGAGGAAACGGTTTTTCATGTGCCTCAGGAAGTAGTGTGCAGCAATACCATCTCATTTCTTTATAAAGCATGATTGCTGTGGAGGCTCATCTTGTGAAAGATGATTAGAGTGAATTTCTAAGTTCAAGAAATAGAATGAAAATCATACATCATGTAGATATCTCCTGGAATCCCTTCAAGAAACAATTAAGAAAATGTTCAAAATCTATATTCACACAGAAACCCACATACACACTATAGCTAGGCTGCTATAGATAAAACATGCATGCTAATAATAGCATATTTCATGTAGGGATATAAACATAAGTTATATAACTATAAAGAAATATATTAAGGATGAAAATACAAATTCTTGTGAGTGGTTACCCCTAGATAAGAAGGAGGCTAATGCAGTTAAAGATGTCCATCAACAGATGAATGGATAAAGAAGATGTGGTATATATATATATAAACACACTACAGGGTAGACAGGGGCACCTGGGTGGCTCAGTTGTTAAGCATCTGCCTTCGGCTCAGGTCATGACCCAAGAGTCCTGGGATCGAGCCCCACATCGAGCTCCCCGCTCAGCGGGAAGCCGGCTTCTCCCTCTCTGACTCCCCCTGCTTGTGTTCCTGCTCTTGCTATCTCTCTCTCCCTGTCAAATAAATAAAATCTTTTTAAAAGATTTGCATTACTTTATGGCATATTTTTTAAAGTTAAATGAGTATGTAAATTGATTCTTACATGGATAATCTGTTCATATCTTTGACCATTTCTCTCTTCATTAATAAGACTTCATTCCATATTGAGGATATTAAATAGGGTAGTTAAGGATTCAGTATAAAAGTACCACAAGAACAAAGCAACAACCATCCTATATACTAAATAAAAAGAGAGCACATAAAACACACAGTTCTAGAGGGGAGGGGGATGGCAGGATGGGTTAGCCTGGTGATGGATATTAAAGAGGGCACATATTGAATGGAGCACTGGGTGTTATATGCAAACAATGAATCATGGAACACTACATCAAAAACTAATGATGTGGGGGGTGGGAGGGATGGAGTGGCTGGGTGATAGACATTGGGGAGGGTATGTGCTGTGGTGAGCACTGTGAATTGTGTAAGACTGTTGAATCACAGACCTGTACCTCTGAAACAAATAATACATTATATGTTAAAAAAAAAAAAAAAGAAGAAGATAGCAGGAGGGGAAGAATAAAGGGAGGAAATTGGAGGGGCAGACGAACCATGAGAGACTATGGACTCTGAAAAACAAACTGAGGGTTCTAGAGGGGAGGGGTGTGGGGGGATGGGTTAGCCTGGTGATGGGTATTAAAGAGGGCATGTTCTGCATGGAGCACTGGGTGTTATACGCAAAAAATGAATCATGGAACACTACATAAAAAATTAATGAGGTAATGTATGGTGATTAACATAACATAATAAAATTTAAAAAAAAATTTTAAAAATTAAAATAAAGTAACACCTCAGAAACATTAAAAAACACACAGTCTAAGAGTATATAATTTCTATAAGTTTATTAACTATGTGACATAACCACAAACACGTTGATCATATCAGTTAATGTAAATGCACTGAACTCACCTAGTAAAAGTGTTTTCAAACTACCTGTTGAAGGAAAATCCAAAACTATCCTTTTTCCAAAGATAAACCTAAAAGAAAAGAATTCATATACATTAAAAATGTTAAAATAAGGGAATATATATCAGGAATTGCCAATAACAAGAAAGCAGGTGTTATAATCTTGATATTGAGAAAGTAGAATTGAGTACAATGGGTTTAAAAAATTAATTTCTTATGCTAATGACTAAATTTCACAGGGATGATATGTGATATTTATACTTATATACACAATCATACAGTAAAAGTATCCATAGAGCAAAAACTACAGTAAGTACAAGGGGAAACAGGAAGAAACACACTAATAATAGATGATTCTAGCACACTTCCCTTAATCCAAAAATGGTCCAGTGGAGAAATATTTAGTCATTTTAAAGAAGACCTAAACAGCGGGGCGCCTGGGTGGCTCAGTTGGTTAAGCGACTGCCTTCGGCTCAGGTCATGATCCTGGAGTCCCTGGATCGAGTCCCGCATCAGGCTCCCTGCTCGGCAGGGAGCCTGCTTCTCCCTCTGACCCTCCCCCCCTCATGTGCTCTCTCTCTCTCATTCTCTCTGTCTCAAATAAATAAATAAAATCTTTAAAAAAAAAAAAAAAAAGAAGACCTAAACAGCATAGTCCCAATGGCAGAGCTTATAGAGATACTGAATTGTGAGGCCTATTAGACAAGACACTTACTTTTCAGAAAAGCATGGAATATTCATGGAAACTGAAACAAATCTTGGACCCAAATAGAAATATAGATTAAAATTGCTGAATTTGATGAGGATAATGGTAATGAAAACACAACATATCAGAATCTAGCTAAAGCAGCTGTCAGAGGACTTTTGGATGCATTAAATACCTAGATTGAGGGGTTAGAAGTACAAACTTCCAGCTATAAAATAAATAAGTCATGAGGATATAATGTTCAGCATGGTGACTGTCATTCTATGGTTAATAAATACTACCTTGCATATTTGAAAGTTACTAAGAAAGTAGATCTTAAAAGTTCTTATCACAAGACACAAAAATTGTAACTGAGAAGTGATAGGTATTAACTAAACTTATTGTAGAAATCATTTTGCAACATATACATATATCAAATCATAATATTGTACTCATTAAACTTATACAATGTTGTATGTCAATTATATCTTAATAAAACTAAATAATGAAATAAAATACCAATATACATAATAATAATAAATTAAACATTTAATTCAGAAAGCATGGTAAAGAGCCACAACTTAGAACATAAGAGTGAGATGGAAAAAATAGTTAAAAGTAAAGAAGAAATGGATGGGTTAAGAAACAACATCCCTGTTAAAGCTCAGAGCAGTTGGGATGGAAAGGCTGCAAAATTTGGCATTGTGGGTAATACAGCAAATACTGTGTTGGGATGTTGAGTGAGGTTTCCCCTTGAACTTTTCACACTGTTCCCTTGGTTGTAAGGATCAGGTTTGTGTGTATGTATGCCCACCATACATATACACATTATATATATACATACATTATATATACACACATTTATATGCATATTATATATGTTATATATGCATATATTATATATAATACATATATATGAATGTATGTATGCAAACAGAATGTTAAATTAGCAAGTGGGAGGATGAGGACACCTATTAGGTTTATGTGCATGTGTCTGTGTGTGTATTTGCGTGTCTGTATATAGTGAAAACATACAAAACAATACTATATGTTTTAGGGAAGCTCTCATTTAAAGTAAAAGCATAAAGGAATGCATAGGAACAATAATATTCTCATTTGGATAGTGATTATCTACAGGGGAGAAAAAAAGAAGTGTAAACATTTTTCTTAACCTGGATTAATTTCATAGCTCATTATGCTTTTTCAGCGAATATTTCATAAGTCACAGAGCTTTTAGGGGATGTAGTTTTATCATAAATATAATCCATACACATTTTAGCAATATTTAACTTTGAGCCAAGCACAAAGGCTAAAAATATCAACAGCCAGCAATCTCATCATCACTAGAATTCACATTGTGATATTTCATTCTATAGGGTATTTTTTAAATGGGTGCTTGTACATGTGCTATGTATGCATTATATATACAATTCATATAACTATTATCATACTATATGTACAGATTAGTATCTCATGTTTTCTGTTATTTTTGGTTTTGCTTATATCTCAGTTTTAATCTTAAGTACTAACAAGTGGATGAAATCTTGATTATTGACAAGGATAATATATCATCTAATTTCATTTTTTAAAGATTTATTTATTTATTTGAGAGAGAGAGCATGAGTGGAGGGAGGTGCAGGGGGAGAGAATCTCAAGCAGACTCCTCACTCAGCATGGAGCCTAACAAGGGGCTCGATCTCATGACCCATGAGTTCATAACCTGAGATGAAATCACAACCGACTGAACCACCCAGGTGCCCCTCTAATTTCTTTTTAACACTTTACCAGATGACCCAACCCCAATGTTTTCAATACATCTAGTTGGAAATGCCATACTTGTAGTATATGAAATTATGTTATATGTCAGGGTCTGCTCATGAGCTTTCTACTGACTTCTTTTTATCTGTATGTCAATCGGGTCTATCCAAAATTTATAAAAGTATAGGCTCATGGAACATTGTAATACTTGGCAATATAATTCTCTTTCCTATAATTCACCCTTTGGTTGGGTTGTATGGATAGTAGTAGTAGCAGTAGTAAACAGTAATAAAAAACAAAGTTTATAAGGCACATAACAAATAGATTGCTTGATCTAGTTCATGCAACCAGCAAGTAATGTTTTCCAGTGTCAAACACCCATCCTTCTGACCCCAATGTCCACACCTGTAACTATGATTTCTACACTGAGCGTTTGTCCATGTCAGGCTGGAGGTCAATAAAGGAAAGGGACTCACCTAAAGTGTTGTGGTCAGTTGAAGTGTCTGGCCAATGGGATATAGGTGTGATGACTTCCGTTTGCTATCTAGGTGACTCATCATTATTCTTCGTTCTTCTGTAATATTTCTTCCTGGGGCTCAATAAGAAACTGCTTTACCCATGTCAAACGAAAAAAAAGAGACCAGAAAGTCCCTGAAATTAAAAGAATAATGAGACAGAACCAAAATTCACTTGTTGCTGCCACATTTGCACATGCATTCTATTTCTAATCTTTTATTTTATGGGACAGAGAGATTTTCTCTTGGAACCAGGAATCGCTCTGCTAAAACTCTGTACAGGAGATACCATGTAAAAGGACAAAAAGGCATAAGCATAAAACCACTCCTGAGAGAACAAATCATAACAACAGAACACTTGAAATAAGACAGATGTCCACAAATAAGAGGCTGGATGATTAATCTACATCCTACAGTACTATGGAAGCTATGAGAAGCAATGAGGACTCCTTCCTTATATTGCTATGGAGTTATCTCCAGGATATATTGTCAAGCAAAAATAAAAAAGCAAGGTTCAGAAAAATGTGTAAAGGTGCTGCTGCTTGATATGGTAGGTACCAACCACATGTGGCTATTTAAATTTATGTTGATTCAATTTAGATGAAATGTAAAATTCAGTTTCTCAGTTCCCACTTCCTACGTTTCAAGTGTTCTATGGCCACAGGTAGCTAGTGACTACCATGTTGGACAATGAACACTGAAAAAACAACAGAACTGATTCTCTAAGCCCTATGGGACAACTACAAAAAGTGTCTCTTACTTGTCATAGGAATAACAGAAAGAGAAATAAGAAAGAAATAGAACAAATATTTGACACAACGACTAAGAATTTCCCCAACTTAGTGTCAGACAATAAACCACGGACCCAGGAAGAGCGGAGAACACCAAGCTGGATATGCACCAAATAAAATTATAACTTGGCACCTTATTTTTAAACTACAGAAAATCAAAGACAAAGAAAAAATACTGAAAGAAGTCAGAGGGAGAAACAGCTTCCTTATAGAGGAGCAAAGATAAGAATTATATGGAACTTATCAGAAACCATGCAAGCAAAAAGAGAATGAACTCAAATATTTAAAGTATTGAGAGAATAAACCCACCAACCTCAAAATCTGTACCTGCCAAATTATCCTTCAAAGATGATGGAAAAATATAGAGTTTCTCAGAAAAACAAAAATTGAGGAGTTTGTTGCCTGTCGACATGCCTCACAAGAAGTATTAGGGGATGTTCTTTTTTTAAAAAAAAAATTTATTTAAATTCAATTTAGTTAAGATATACTGTATTATTAGTTTCAGAGGTAGAATTTAGTGATTCATCAGTTGCATACAACGCCCAGGGCTCATTACAGCAAGTGCTCTCCTTAATGCCCATCACCCAGTTACCTCATCTCCCCACCCACCTCACCTCCAGTAACCCTCAGTTTGTTTCCTAGAGTTCAGCATCTCTTATAGTTTGCCTCCCTCTCAGTTTTCATCTTGTTTTATTTTTCTTTCCCTTCCCTATGTTCATCTGTTTTGTTTCTTAAATTACACATATGAGTGAAATCATGTGGCATTTGTCTTTTTCTGACTGACTTATTTCGCTTAGCATAATACCGTCTAGTTCCATCCACATCGTTGCAAATGGCAAGATTTCATTCTTTTTGATGGCTGAGAAATATTCCATTATATACGTGTGTGTGTGTGTGTGTGTGTGTGCATACCACAACTTCTTTATCTATTCATCTGTTAATGGATATCTGGACTCTTTCCATATTTTGGTATTGTGGACATTGCCACTATAAACGTTGGGTGCACGTGACCCTTCAAATCACTCTATTTTTATCCTTTGGATAAATACCTAGTAGTGCAATTGCTGGGTCATAGGGTAGCTCTATTTGTAACTTTTTGAGGGACCTCCATATTTTTTACCAGAGTGGGTGCACCAGTTTGCATTCCCACCAACAGTGTAAGAGGGTTCCCCGTTTTTTGCATCCTCGCCAACATCTGTCATTTCCTGTGTTGCTAATTTTAGCCATTCTGACTGGTATGGAGTGGTATCTCATTGTGGTTTTGATTTGCATTTCCCTGATGGTAAGTGATGTTGAGCATTTTTTCATGTGTCTGTTAGCCATTTGTATGTCTTCTTTGGAGAAATGTCTAGGAACCCTTTTAACTAACTTCATATTTTTACACCCATCTGGGAGAACATAGAGTTTCTTAATTATTTCTACAGTCAGAAAAAAATATATGTTTATTTATTGCAAGTGGATGTTAAAGATCAAGTCCTTGTCAAGTGGAACCATTCATTGCTTTTAGACAAAAGCGAACTTCTCTAAAATGGGCCTCAAAGGCCATCACAAAGCATGTAGCTGCTGGTGGAATGACATTCCACCTGCTAAACCTCTTCTCCATGATGAGATTAAAGCAGCTTCTCTACTTTTAGGTTAGTGTGTGTGAACCTCACAGGAGCTATTCCACAACATGCTTTTGTTTAATCTACAAACTAAACTGTGCCAGGCATCGTACTCCACCAGGGATGTGAGGTGTTGGGGTTTCCTGAGGACTGCTGCCCTTGAATCTGGGGTAGAAGCTTCAGTAGCCATCAGGACAAAAATTCTCAGAACCTGTCTTTCAGGCACCTGATATGAGTTCAGTCACTGGCATAAAGACCTGCACCAAGAGAGACAGATTCAGCAATCACTATGATTTACTTTAGTAAATAAGCACTCCCACCATGCTAGATCATAGGTTAGTGACAATACCATTGATTACAGCTGGGTCCTGATCCTAACAACCAAGTGTTATCATTGATTTTTCACCAGGGCCTTTTTCTCCTCCTTTCTTAGTCTATACCCTAACAACAAAATTGAAAATGAGTAGGAAGTGGCCTGAATTCATGTAGGCATTCATGATCTCACAGTAACCACAGGGCTTGCTCCCGTGTATCACTGAGTGTTCTCAGCAATCCTGTGGGTGAAGCATTCTCATTCCCACTGGATAGAAGAGGAAGTTGGGGCTCAGAGTCTTGTCTTTCCTCTCAGGCCTCTGACTTCAGAGGAAAGCCAGTCCAGGACACCCCTGGGGTAGTTCCCACACTTACTAGAACTGGACAGTACACCAATGCCTTTACCTATGAGATATTCTGGACAGAAGAGGAAGTTGGGGCTCAGAGCCTTTACTTGTCTTTCCTCCCAGGCCTCTGACTTCAGAGGAAAGCCAGTCCAGGCATCCACACTTACTGGAACTGGGCAGTACCCCAATGCCTTTACCTATGAGATATCCTGGACACCTAGTCCCAAAACGAGAAAGGGGCAATTTGGATCTGGTTTCTCTTTGTTTCCACACACCCCAAGACCATTTAGCCTTCATTGCTGAAACCAACACCCTCAGCTGTGTCTCAAACACTTGAAGGTGGGACCTTGTCAGGCCAGGACTGTCTATTAAAATGTCCACATGGCTGCCACAATGATGTCAGGTTTCTATGGCAACCACAATGCTCAGGCCAGTTCCCCACACCAGAAATGCTTCCCATCTTGTAGCCCATCAGTTGATGGTTTTTAAGAAGCTGCATACTCTCAGCTACCAAAGACCAAGGGTTCAGTCAGTTGCCATGAAGACTTCTGCCTTGGGACATAAAAATCCATGACTCCACAGCCATGTTTGACACTTCCTGCATCCATCCACCCATCTGTTCATCCACTCATCTGGTTAACGTGCATTAAAACCAAACTCTACACCATCCCTTTGGTTAAGTTTTACACTTCTCCAGAATGAAAACAAGGAAGTAAAGTGCAGAAAGGGTGGGATAAGTAAATTCAGAAGTTAAGTCTAAGAAGAGATGGCTCCTACCCATTAAGATTTCAACCTGATCAAGTCTCTTATAAGTGATGATTTAAAAGTATGCTCTAATACCCTGGGCCCCTGTCTACATCTCTAATTACTGCTCTCTTTGCATATATTCTCGCCTTTGCACCGAAATTCTAAGAATTTTTGATAAGCAATTGAAATCTCCTGATTCTCCCCTCCAACTGAATCTTCATCCGTTATCTAACGGGGATGTGTTCCCTTGTGCTCCTACAGAGATTACACTTGACAATTCCACACCACCTCTTTGTCACTTGCACAGATCAGGAATGTTGAAATGATTGTTCAAATGGAAAAACAAAAACGCTTCCCCAAGAGAAAGGAATGTCCTTTACCAATAATAGAATTCAATTGCTTGGGTATAGAGAAGGATTCTATTGCAGTGCAATTTGCTATGCAAATGCTAGAGATTTAAATATTTTCTGCAGTGTTAGGGTAAGCTAACTGGAGGGTTATGCTTTAGACAGTGCGTTTTCAAATGAAGCCCATATATTCTCCAGCATAGCTCATATTTTGCTTCATTGAAAAGGATTATGCAGGGGTGCCTGGGTAACTCAGTCGACTAAGTGACTGTCTGCCTTGGGCTCAGGTCATGATCCCAGGATCCTGGGATGGAGCCCCACATCAGGCTTCCTGCTCAGAGGGGAGCCTGCTTCTCCCACTCTCTCGTGTGTGCTCTCTCTATCTCAAATAAACAAATAAATTCTTTTAAAAAAGGATTATGCAAATGTTTGTCCATGTTAGCAATAACATTATGCTCATTTCAGTAACCTCTGTATTATCAGTTTTTTATTTCTTTTTATGAAACCAAGTATGGAATAAAATTGTCTCAATACATAATGTTCCAAATTCCACATGGTTAAATATATTGCCTAAATGCATTTTCTAATATACCATATTTAGACAATAAATGGTGGTGATACATAATGGCAGAGATAGGGAACTCTTTTATAGTTTCCTGCCTGTTGAGTCAAAATTCTTTTTTTCTTCACCATAGAAATCATGACGCTAAAACTTTTTGGATGGGTTCATTTTTTAAAAAATGAGAAAATAAGTAAATATGAATCCATACTGATATACATAAATGGTTTAATTAATAAAAATGGGCCACAAGTGGCAAACTGTCTTTATCAAATAATTTAAAATAATATATATAGATACTCTGCCTCCATGGGGTGAACTTTAATCTGCCTCCCATCTCTGAAGGCAGGACAGAATTAGTGACTTCCTTCTAAAGAATAGAGTAGGTGAATGGCAAACAGTTACTGTACACTGGAGATATTAGACAAACACCACCTTAACCCTGTGATGAGGGTCAGCATCTTTAATGACCCAACGATATCAGATGGGTCTTATGTCCTCCTTAATATGAGGTGATGAGAAGGAGACTTCAACTGTGGTATTCTAACCCATAACCACAGTCTGTCTAATCAGGAGAAAAATAACTGACTACACCTGCACTCCTGAAGACTGTCAGGATCATGAAAACAGTCTAGGAGTTTCTCAAACAGTTCAACAGAGAGTTACTATATGACTCAGCAACTCCACTCCTAGGTACACAGCCAGGACAAATGACAACATATGTCTACATAAAAACTAGTATACAAATGTACAAAGATAGAATAATTATTCATAATATCCCAAAGTGAAAACAACCCAAATGAATAGATAAAAAGTGAGGCATATTATTTGGTAATAAAAGAATGAAGTACCGATACATGCTACAACATGGATGAACTTTGAAAACATTATGCCAGTGACAGAAGCCAAATATGCAAAAGAACATTTATTGGGTAATTCCATTTATATGAAATATCCAGAAAGAGGCCATCAGTATAGTTGTGTCCAAGGAATTCCCTCCTTTCTATCCTGACTTCCAGAAAGATCTTCTAGTGGGGTTGGGTCACAGCCTCTCTTCCCACTTTCAGGCTCCACAAAAGTTCATGCTGTAGTTCAGACTTTTGTCACAAGGTGGCACCAACGTACCACCATCATCAAACTTTCCTAAGAAGTGTCTGCAAGGAGTAAAAAAATAAACATAACCTTTAAAACCCAGGTTTTGAAGCTATGTAGAATGTTCTAATTCTGTCTGAAAAAACTGATAGGGGTAAAACAAGACTGTAAAAAATATACTCCTGGGCCTGCAGAGGATGAAACCTTAGGTGGCAGTGGCATGCCTTGGCAATCTGTGGCCGGTGTGTGAAGGGCTGTGCAGATGAGAACAGGGGGTAGGAGCCTGAGAGAGGATGGAGCAGCAGAGCGGGGCCTGCACAACTGTGTCCTGTGTCATTGACGGGAGCTGACAGACAAGGGGTGGGAGAAGGTCTGGGCAGCCTGTACAAGGGTGGGAGAATGGATGATGAATGCCCTGTTCTCTGATAGGGTCTCTCTGAAGAATCCACAGTGAACATCAGCTGATAGTGATGAGGAAAGCTGTAAATCAATGAGCTTGTTGTAGTTTTGGTTCAACAGTATATGGAATTACTTTAACATACATATGAATTTTCCAAGTAGAATTGGTATCATGGTAAACAAACCACTTCGTGATATTTTTTACCCTTTGTAAAATGTACTCCTTTTCATTATTGAAAAAAAAAGTGGAGGAAATATGATGCCACCCAGTGTTCACACTTAAGATAGAGCCTCTGAGAGTCTCAGACCAGGGGACTCAGCAAAGGGGAGGGAGGAAGGAGGTTGGGAGCTTGACTTTATGGGATCAGCTGCTTTCTGGATTTTTACAGCTGAATTTTTGTTTAACTGGTACAATCCCTCTGTATCCATCACTTTTCTAAGATATAAAAAAAATACTTTTCTTGGGATATCTAAGCCTGAGATTGGAGGTCCAGCTCCTGTCTGAACTGAGAATAATGCTGCAACTGTGAGAATGTATGGAGGTGGTAGAGTTGGATGGGGATATAAAAACACACACATACACACATACACACACACAATTTACATTCATCACTTGGTACAAAAAGGGTACCCTGACACTTCCTCGGGACAGTTAAGGCAGATGGAATTTTTCCAGGGCAACCCTTAACTATGTTTCTGCCAGCGATTGCCCTTCCTTACTTCACATATATATGTAAGCTCCCTCTTATCTTGCATAACTGGGAAATTAGGTCTTTTCTTCAACTGAGTAGGTTTATAGTACAGCACCATTGATTACTCATTGGATCTGATATATTATTAAATCCAGATAAAAACCTCACGTTATTTAACCTGTCTTTCATGATCCCAAAGGCACTTGAGAATCCAAAATTGTCTCAGGATCATTGATTTTTGCTGGACAGTATTAAGTAATATAGAAGGTTTGCTAAGTCTGTGCAGCTCTGGATAGTCATTCTGGAAATAGTTAATCTGAATAAGGTGCATGACATTTTTAGGCTCTGTCACAAACAAGGTCCCGTTTCCACTGACCATTTATTTTATTTATTTTTTATTATTATGTTATGTTAATCACTATACATTACATCATTAGTTTTTGATGTAGTGTTCCATGATTCATTGTTTGCGTATAACATCCAGTGCTCCATGCAGAACGTGCCCTCTTTAATACCCGTCACCAGGCTAACCCATCCCCCCACTCCCTCCCTTCTAGAACCCTCAGTTTGTTTCTCAGAGTCCATAGTCTCTCATGGTTCTTCTCCCCCTCCGATTTCCCCCCCTTCATTCTTCCCCTCCTGCTATCTTTTTCTTTTTTTTTTTTTTAACATATAATGTATTATTTGTTTCAGAGGTACAGGTCTGTGATTCAACAGTCTTACACAATTCGCCGTGCTTACCATAGCACATACCCTCCCCAATGTCTATCACCCAGCCACCCCATCCCTCCCACCCCTCACCACTCCAGCAACCCTCAGTTTGTTTCCTGAGATTAAGAATTCCTCATATCAGTGATCCACTGACCATTTATTTTAAACCTATGCTACAGCAAAGAATCCAGCTACTCACATTAGATGCATCCTGGGTCAGGTTTCCATCCTGGTACTTCCCCCATGTCTTTGGACTTTAGAGCAATTACTCTGATTTGGGCCAAGGTAATGCCACAGACCAATGAGGAATGATGCAGGAGCAGATGACTGGAGTCACCAATGGCCATGCCTGCAGACACCAACAAAGCTTTCAAGAGAGAGTGGGAATCTTTGGAGCTCCCAGATCACCAGTGACACTTGATGAAGTCAAAGAGGAGCTCATGGTCAAAGACCTCCACTTGGAAGCCATATTTAAGAAGGAATTGCATACCTCTATTTTTTTGAAGACCCAAAGGCACTAGCTATGTCAAAAATCAGAGGAGCACTTAACCTTGTAACTGTTGTGAGAGCTGGAGCTTCTCAGCATAAAAAGGGGAATGCATGAGCTGGTGGGTGTGCAGCAAGGATTTTTCTCTGAGATGAGATCCCCTTTATGTCTGAAACCAAAAGAAATGTGAGAAGTGTGTACTGGGTGACTCACCTGGAAATAGTTATTATTGATACGTTTTAAATTTTCCAGTTATTGATTCTAGTAATGAAAATCAGATAAAGAGAAAACTGAGGCTAATGATAATATACAAAACTTTGCAAAAATGCAGTCTGTTCGAAAAGCATTGTCAATTACATACTTCTATGATCGGTCATCCTGACTTCTACCACAGTAAATCCATGTTTTCTTGGGATCCAAATGTGCTGCACTTTACCTTTAATCTTGTGTTAGTGTTTTTGTAACTCTTTTTCCACAAATAATACATTTTCATTACCAAAAATGTAGCAACTATGGATCAGCAAAGTGAAGCTCCCTGTGTTGTTTATTTTATGCCCACAGAATGACATACAGAGTAAGTATGTCAAAACCTTATTCAAAGAAACACTTTCCAGAGCCAGGACAGATTAACCAACCATCTACATCACTTAATATCGTCCATCAAAAACCAGTGACCTTGAGACCTGGCTGGATTCTAAAGTGTCTTTTGGGTCATCAAGGACAGGTGAAATAAGGTGAGGTCTTGATCTGGGGTTCAGAATATATGAAATCCATTGATAAATCAATGATGCTACACTGTAGATGGATACTCAGTTGAAGAAAAGACCTCATTTCCCAGTTATTCTGGATAAGAGAGTTCACATATCTATGTAAAAAGGGAGAGAGGGCAATTGCTGGTGGACACATAGTTATCTGACCCTGCCTCTATGGAAGGTATTTACAACTCTAACTTTTAGGTAACTGACTGCATTGAAATACAATCCTTGTCTTACTCAAGCAACTGTATTCTTTCCTGGAGGAAGCAAATCCTTTCCCTGTGGGAAAATACTTTGTCTTCATTTGCACAATCATTTCAACATTCCTGATCTCTACATGTGACAGAGAGATGATAGTTGACTTGGCCAGGGTAATTCCTATGGAAGCAAGGGAGAACATGGCCTGGTTACATGAAAGATGAAGACTGAGTTGTAGGACAGGTGCAGGGGAATATGCATTGAGTATTGAGAAATCTTCTTAGAATTTTGGTGCAAAGGTGAGAATATATGTAAAAGGGCTGTAACTAGAGATGTAGGCAGGGTTCCAAGGATTCAAGCAAATTTTAAAATCATTAATTCTAAGAGACTGCATCAGGTTGAAATCCTAATGAGAAGGAGCCATCTCTTCTTAGGTTTAACATCTCAATTGACTACACTACCTTATCCATACCTGACATCCTTGTTTCCATTCTGGGGAAGCCCTAAACATAATCAAATGGTGTAGAGTTTGGTCTTAATGCCTCTTAATTAGATAAATGGATGATGGATGTAGGAAGTGTCTAAGATGTGCTGTGAAGTCACAGATTTTTATGTGCCAAAGCAGAGCTCTTCCTGAAGCTGATGAACCCATGGTGTTCAGTGGCTAAGAGGATGCAGTTTCTCAGGGCTCTGGAACTGATGGCTTCAAGATGGAAGGCACTGAGGGTGTATGGGACTGGCCTGAGGGTCACCAAGGAGACCTGATGTCATTGTGAGGATCATGATGACATTGTAATAGACACAATCACTACCTGACAAGAAGAGCAAGAACTTTCTTTAAGTGCTTGAGACTCAGCTGAGGGTGGATCTTGGAGGGGGGTGCTCATCTGTCCTGGGGTGTGAGGAAACAAAGGGATTCAGAACCAAGTCTCCTCCTTCCACCTTTGGGGCTCAGTGCCCTGTATGTCTGAAAGGTAGTCATGGGTTCCTGCCAACTCCAGTGAGTGTGGGTCCTGTTTCAGGAGTGTCCTAGAGCTGCTTTCCTCTAAAGGCAGAGAGGGGTGCAGGAGGGAAGACAGGTAAGGCCTCTGAGTCCCAGCTTTCTCATCTGTCAAATGGGGATGAGAATGCTTCACCCACAGGATTGCTGAGAACCCTCAGTGATACACTGATACATGAGCATGTCCATGGCCCTGTGGCTACTGTGGGATCATGAATGCCTATATGAATTCAGGCCACTTCTTACTCCTCTTCAATTTTGTCATTAGGACGAAGGAAGAAAGGAAAAGAAAAAGGCCCTGTGAGAAGTCTATTATAACATGTGGTTGTCATGATCATGACCCAACTGCATCAGTGTCATGTCACTAAACTAGTGCCTAACATGGTGCCAAGCATGTAGTTACTCCAGTAAAGCATAGTGATTTCTGGATCTGTCTCTCCCTGTGCAGCTCTTCATGCCAGTGGCCCAGCTCATGTCAAGTGCCTCAAGGAGGCAGGTTGTGAGGTTCTGTGTCCTGATGGCTGCTGAAGCTTCCATTCCAGACTTAAGGGCAGCAGTCCTCAGGAGACCCCAAAACTTCACATCCCTAGTGGGATGTGAACCCTGGATCAAGTGGGTTCATTGATATGAAGAATATCATGTAGTATAATAGCTCCGGTAAGGCTCACAAACGAGGCTGAATGTAGAGAAGCCACTTTGATCTCATGATGGGAGAAGAGGTTTAGCAGGTGGAATTTCATTCGGTCAGCAGCTACAAGCTTAGTGTAATAGCCCTTGAGCCCCATCTTAGAGAAATCTGCCATTGTCTGAAAGCAGTGAATGGTTCCACTTGACAAACACTTGTTCTTTAACATGCACTTGCAATAAATACACATATATTTTTTCTTGCTGTAGACATAATTAATCCTACGTTCTCTCTGAGAATGCGAAAATATGCATTAGTTTGAAGGGTTCCTAGCAATTTGAGATTCTAACATGTCTTCTTTCCTGGTAACCATGGTTTTATCTGTTTGGTAAAGAGAATTTTTTAGGAGCCTAAAATTTTTCAAGTGTTAGTTTAAAATGTCAGTTAAAAGGATGTGGAATTTTATAAAATAATAATGACCTGTGTGTCTTTGCCCTATTACCGTGATACCATGTAATATCGCTTATAATAATCAGAAATTCTTAAACATCATTATGATTATATTCCCAGGACATCACATTTAGATTTATAGTTGCCAACCACACCATGCCCCGTCTCCAATCAACCACCAATCTTTTGTCAATAGATTAGTTTTGATTCCTTATAATTTTATGTCCGTGGAATCATACAAGTTGCATTTTATTTTCATCTGGCTTGTTATGTTCAGCCATTTATTTGTTTATCGATTTAAATTATCTCTTATTTGACATAAATATATGAAACATTTATGAACATCTGGGAAATACTTTCTTGAATATTTAATACCTAATATATATTAAAGAAGACTTCTGTTTAGGAATCATGTAGATTACCATTTCTTTTGTGAATCACCAAATTATCCAATTCGTATACACTGAAGTAGAAACACATACGGGATTCCCTTCAGATTTAAGATTATAGTAAATATTTAATATGTGACTATAACAAGTTGGAGTTATGAAACTGTCCCCAAGAAGGGAAAATAGAAATATTAGCCTTTCTTTCTTTTATAAAGGAAAATTTTGTGCTTTGGTGATGATAAAAACCAAACCATAGGAATTGCTTGTTTTGTTTCCTACATACATATTTAACTGAAGAATAGTCAAGTAATTAAGAAAATAATAATCATATAAATATTTTTAATTTCAGAAATTTATTTTATACACATTCCATGTAACGCATGTCTTTAGATACACTTTCTTGCATCTACATGGGCTGATAAATATGTAAATTTTACCCTACATACATTTATTCATTGAAAAGAATTTTGCAAATGTATTTTATACATGTTAGCAATAATCTTTATGGTCATTTTAGTAACCTCTGTCTTATCTGTTTTTTTATTTCTTTTAAAAGATTACCAGTATGGAATAAAATAAAGATTACAAGTATGAAATAAAATAGTGTGTAATTATAATGTTCCAATTTCTGATATGGTTAAATATATTGACTGAACACATTTTCTAATACGCCATATTTAGACAATATAATGGTGGTGATAAATAACGGTGGAGATAGAGAATTCTTCTGCAGGTTTCTGAGTGTTCAGTTAATTCTTTTTCTGCACCATAGAAATCATGATGCTAGACTTACTTTGGGGATGTTTCCATGAAAAAAAAATCTACAAAATATTATACATGAATCTAAATATATAAATAAATATAAATGTAAAAAAAGTTTGAATTAATAAAAAGTTGTCTTTATCAAATAATTCCAAATAATATACGTAGATACCCCACCTCCGTGAGGTGAGACAAAATTCCAATTTACAAATCCAAGGCCGGGGCAGACCTAGTGATCCTTTTCCAAAGAATAGAGTAGGTGAATTGAAGTTACTGTACACTGGGGAAGCTATACAAACACCACCTGAACCCTGTTAATAAGGGTCAATATCCCTAGTGACACAGTGAGGTCAAGTGGGTATCACCTCCTCCTAAATATGAGGTGATGAGAAGGGCACTTCAATTCTGTGGCCTTCTTTGCCAAAACCCATAACTGCAGTCTAATCAGGAGAAAATTAACAGCCTATGCCTGTACTCCTCAAGACTGTCAGGGTCATGAAAACATTCCTCAGACATTTCAACAGAGAGTTACCACTGGATCCAGCAATCCCACTCTAGGTACACAGCCAGGAGAAATGACAACATATGTCTACGTAAAAACTTGTACACGAATGGACATAGCATCATTATTCATAATAGTGGAAAGAACCAAAATATCCGCCAATTAATAAGTAGATAGATAAAATGTAGCATATTATTTGGCAATATTTTTAAAAAGGAGAATGTAGTACTAATACCTGCCGTAGCATGGATGAAACTTGAAAACGTTAAACTAAGTGAAAGAAGCCAAAAAATGCAAAAGATGTGTGATTCCATTATATGAAGTGTCCAGAGAATGGCTGTCAATATGCTATACCCAAGGAACACCGCCCTTTCCATCCTGACTTTGAGAAAGCTCTGTCTGTAGGATTTGGGTCCCAGACCTTTCCTCCCGCTTTCCTGTGCCTTACTGTTCAAGCAGCAGTTCAGGCTTTTATCACAAGGTGGCACCAAAGGACTACCATAATCAAACTCCTCTCCTAGACTTGTCTACCAGGAGTAAAATAAAATAACAATAATTTCCCTCAAAACTCAGGATTTGAACCTATACAGAATTATTTTAATTCTGAAAAAAAACCTGTTGGGTGCAAAGGGAGATTATGAAAACATATACTCTGGGTTTCTGCTGACAAGGAAACACAGCAGGTATGCCGTGGCAGTGCAGGGCAGAACAGGAAGTAGGTGACTGAGAGAGGATGGAGCAGCACAGCAGAGTCTGAACAGCCGTGTCCTGTGTCATGGACAGGGAGTGACAGGCAGTGGGTGAAAGAGGGTCTGGGCAGCCTGCACAAGGGTGAAGTAATGGAGGGTAAACACCCTGTTCTCTGCTAAATCTGTGCTAGTTCTGTGTATTCATTCTTAAAAGAGTTTACTTAATCGAGGTTTTGACACATTGGCTATTTATGTCATTCCATAAGCTCAAAATGAACAACACAGGGAGCTTCACTTTGCTCATCCATAGTTTCTCTAGTTTCAGTAACAAAAATGCATGATGTGTGTAAAGAAAGGTATAGAAACACTAAGAAAAAAGTAAAGGTAAAATGCACAGTGTTTGGATCCCAAGAAAACAAGAAGAGATGGTGGTTAGAAGTCAGGCGGACTGCATGTAATGATTAGGTTTAATTGACCATACCTTTTCCATAGACTGAAATTTTGTCCTGGGTTGCATATTATCACGACCATCGGTTTTCCTGCTTTCTCCGATTTTCATTACTAAAGTCACCAGTCTTGGGCGCCTGGGTGGCTCAGTTGGTTAAGCAACTGCCTTCGGCTCAGGTCATGGTCCTGGAGTCCCGGGATCGAGTCCCGCATCGGGCTCCCTGCTCAGCGGGGAGTCTGCTTCTCCCTCTGACCCTCCTCCCTCTCATGCTCTCTGTCTCTCGTTCTCTCTCTCTCAAATAAATAAATAAAATCTTTAAAAAAAAAAAAAATAAAGTCACCAGTCTTTGGCTATGAGCTCCTCTTCAACATTTTCTAATGCCCACTGGTGATCTGTCAGCTCCAAAGCTTCCCACTGTCTCGAAAGCTCTGTTGGTGTCTGCAGGCATGGCCATGGCAGCTCCGGTCATCTGCTCCTGGATCACTCATGACTGGTCAGCTTAGAATCAGAGTAAATGCTCTGAAGCCCAAAGACATTGAGGAAATATCAGGATGCATAACTTCTGCAGGATGCATCAAATGTGAGTAGTTGGATTCCTTGCTGTAGCATAGGCTTAAAAGGGAGGACAGTAGAAATGGGACCTTGGTTGAGATAAAGCCTGAAAATGTCAAGTTGACTCATTTACCAATAAGAATCACAAGGGGAACATTTGTTACATTGCCTTTCATCATGTCTGTGAGCATAGTGTGATGAGTCAGAGAAGGAAACACTACCTTCTTTTTAGGTTTCCTGAAAAATCCATCCTCTTTGTCATTGAAGTAATATTTTCTGTCTAGATAAGTGGGAAAAATCATCACATCTGTAATTTTGTTTTATTTTCCTCCCAAAATATGTTGATATTTTAACCCCAGGTACCTATGGATGAGACTGCATTTGGATATAATGTCTTCGCAGATGTGATCAGGTTAAGATGAGGTCATTAGAACAGACCCCATTCTATAGGACTTATGTCATTATAAGAAAGGGAAAATGCCATTGAAGACAGAGACAGGTGGGGAGAACATGTGATGACAGAGGCAGAGACTAAAGTGATGTTGTTGCAAGCAAGGACATCAAGGATTGATGATCACGACCGGAGGCCAGGAAGAGGCCGGGAGGATTCTCCCTAGTGTCTCAAGGTGCAAGGCTGTACTGAAACCTTGATTTGGGTCCAAACATCCAAGACTGTGAGAGACTCAAATTTCTGTTCTTTTAAGCTACTCGTTTGTGTACTTTATTACAGTACCCATGGAAATTAATATACTACCTTAGTTTTAGGTTTTTCTTTCTTGGATATGTTTCTTTGCTGTGATAAACAATAAGGCTGTCTCTTATGATACGAGCAGCAGTAGCATATACTGGTTGCATGTATTTACTCAGGAGCCACACAGCCTGTGCTTAAATCTAAGCCTTGAAACTTGCTAGCCCTGCCTTCGCTGTGCCTCAATTCTGTGATGTCTAAAGTTGGGCAAAAATAGCTCCTCCTCATAGGTTGTGGTGAGGATTAATGATTAAGTATAGATTTAGCACATACAAAAATATTGGGCAAGAAAAGGCAACAGTAAATATTGATCATGTTATCATGAATATCATATCAGATATTCATGGACCATTAAAGTTTCAACTGCCATTTTTATTATTTTGTGCATTCACATTGTATGGCATGCACTGACTTTCATAATATAATATTTATTATAAAAAAGTAGTTCACAATGCTGTAAGTAAGGTATTATTTATGTTCTCAAATACAGTTATATTTGCATAGTGAAATATCTGAAAATATATATATTGAATTGGAAACAGTGCTTGTCTGTGATCAATACTCCTTTAATAGTTTCTAATGATTTTCACCTTCCCTGTATTTTCCATTTTTACTTACAAGAAAACACTTGGATTTAGAAGTGAAAAAATAGCAAAAATAAATTACCATTCCCAGCTGTTTCCATAGGAGAGTGAGTCAGTGTCAGATGTAGAATATCCCTAAAGCAGGTGAATCAGGTTAATTGGGTGGTCACAGCATTAATTCTTAAATCTACCACATGAGAGATGGCTAAGGAGTGGCAAGCAAGTCTCAAATAAACCTTACATTCTGCAGTCCTATGATGTCTCCACTCCTGAATATTTAGTGGAGGTCATGAGAAGAAAGTACCTTTACAACATCATTCTTTCTGTTCTCTCCAAATAAAGCCCCTTGAACTGAAAGCAGATTCAGGGCTTTAACCTCCAAGTTAGCCAAGCAGGGAATCCGCAGGAGAGGGAAAGGGGGAGGCTGCATGAAATTGCCCAGTACTCAGCCCATAGCTTCCAGAGGGGAAATGCTTCAACAGCGGGATTCAGGGAGAAGTTTAGTCACAGGTTCCTTCTGCCCAGGGCCCTGGAAAACAAACACAAGTGGATTTAAACACCTTTGAAGTACCTTGCTTGTGCAAATAAAATAGTAAAAAGAAAGGAGAATATTCACATGCCTAGCACTTGTAATACAAATCAGCTTGAGTTAAAACAGAATGCAACCCCAAATCAACTTAAGGTTTGGCTCTTAGTGTGGATACAAGAAATGAGCTCCCTACAATCACTGTCATCTGTCACCAGGATGGCCCAGATTAGGTTCTAGATGTACAGGCCTAGATGAGTAACAGTATGAATGAAATTCAGAAAATGAGGCTTGGACAAAGGGAAGATGTTTCATGTTCAAGAGACACTGAGGCACTGTTTTGGACTAGCTGGAGCCTGGGAACTCTAAGACTGAACACAGATGATAAAAACTGACTAAACATAGAGCTGTTGATTCTATGAGGGCTTCCTGTAGCATGTAAAGTGAGAAAATGGGTTTGTTCTTGTCAGAAGCTCTGAAAGAGAATACACATGGCAAGGAGGCAGAAATGGCAGATCACCCTATTGAGATGTGAATGTGGATTTGTTCTTGTGTTTCTTTCTTCCTCCTTTTCCATTAAGTAGCCAGGAATCTCTGAATAAAACATGTAGTGAAACAATACAATATTTCACGTAAGAAGAAACTATAAAGAAAGATTTCAAGAGTTAAAAAGCCCAATTCTTGACAATGGTCACCTCTGGGAAATTATAGAAGAGTGCAAAGTGAGTATCACCTCTCTATGTAATGTTTATTTCTGAATATGAGGACATAGAAGTCTGACCTACTATTTTCTGTTAACTATCTCATGTCTGTAATGTTCCAAAACAACTATAGTTCTTATGAGTTTTAATTCCAATTTTGAAAACCACCCATACATTTAGAGAAAGTGAAAACTATAGTCAGACCCAGATACAAATAAATCAAATTTGGAACTCATTATCTTTTCAAGATATCATGTTTGTGCATTTCTTCCCTATATTAAGATAGACTAGAAGTCCAAGGTGAAAGCTCAGCAGGGTTGGCTTTTTTTTTCTTCATTTATTGTTTTTATTTGCAGGAGTGGGGTGCTTTCTTTTGAGGCCTTTCTCCTGGGCTTGCAGATGGCCACCTTCATACTGTATTTTCACATAGTCACCCCAAGGTTTGTGTTTCTGTGTCTTATTCTCCCTTTATAAGGACACCAGTTATATTGGTGTGGGACCCACCCATAGGATTTCATTTTACTTTAATCACCTCTTTAAAAGCTCTGTCTCAAAAAACAGTCACATTCTGAGGTACTGGGTGTTAGAATTTCAAAATATGAATTTTGGAGGGGGACACAATTCAGTCCATAACACTCTCATCATATTCTCCATGGGTGTACATGTAATGCATATGTATTACATGTGGGTCTTATATATGTGGAGGCTCAACATTTGCTGAAGATCAAGTCAGTAATTAGATGTACCTAAGTGTTCTCCACACTTTAACCATTGGCATATGCAATCTTTTCTGTGTAAGGGCTGAGGCCAGCATAGAGGAAGTCACCAACCATGGTCCTGTAGGCAGGGACTGATCTGGGCTTGGGGACTAAAGTCTCCTGTTTTCAGTCTAATGTACTAGAAACTCATCTTTATACAATGTTATTTTCTGCTGTCTCCTCCTGGGAATCAATGGGAGGTTTGCATTCCAATGTCAAATGGAAGGTAAAACACGAGAAGTCACATAAAATAAAAAGTAATGATATGTGATATAGGGTTAACACCCAAAATATATAAACAACAACTCAATAGGAAAAAAATCAAACAATCCTAGTTAAAAATTGGTCAGTAGATCTGAATAGACATTTTTCCAAAGAAGACATACAGATGGCCAACAATACATAAAAAGATGCTCAATATCATTAAGCATCATGGAAATACAAACCAAAACCCCAATGACATATCACCTCATTCATGTTAGAATGGGAATTATCACAAAAACAAGATAACAAATGTTGGTGAAGACATTGAGAAAAATGTGTACTGTTAATGGGAATGTAAATTGGTACAACAAGTATGGAAAACATTATGGAGAGTCCTCAAAAAATTAAAATTAGAACTAACATATGATCCAGGAATCCCATGTCTGGCTAATTGATGAAAATGAAAACACTAACTGGAAAAGATATATGCACACCCATGTACACTGCAGCATTATTTACAATAGCCAAGATATGGAAAGAACCTGTGTCCATTGATGGGTGACTAGAAAAAGATAATGTAGCATACACATAATACCACATATATAATTTTATACACACACACACACACAATGGAATACTATTCATTCATAAAAAAGAACAAAACTTTGCCATTTGTGATAACATGGATGGAATAAAATCATTACACTAAATGAATAGGTCAGATAGGGAAAGAAAATTACCATATGATCTCACTTACATGTGGATTCTAAAAAAAAAACACAAACCAAAAAGAAAGAAAACAAGCTCATGGATATAGAGAACACATTTCTGGTTGCCTGAAGCAGGGATGAGGGGTGGGACAAATTGGTAAAGGGGGTCAAAAGGTAGAAACTTCCTATAAAATAAATGAAAATATATAAATTCTTATAAAATTCATAAGCATGGTAATGTAATATACAGCATGGTGACTCTGGTTAATACTACTGTATTGCATATTTGAAGGTTGCCAAGAGAATGGATCTTTAAAGTCTTCATCACACAAAAAAATGTAAGTATTTCAACTGACGGATATTAACTAGCCTTATTCTGGTGATCATTTCACAATATATATAAAAATATCACATTATGTTGTACAGCACATACACAAAAAAACAATAAAAGGATTGATTAGCTTCTTCTTCCTCACTATAATCAAGTAACTCATCCACAAAGAAATGGCACCACACCTAACCCAGCATATAATTATGTATACATGTCCTTTCCTGCTGCATTAAAGCCCAATGGTGTTTATGAGTTATCATGGTTAAATCATCTCTATTATTGGGGGTAGAACACAGGCGAGCCCATACATGTCTTTGTTGAAGCTTTACACTGTTACATGTTGGATACTTTCAATTGGTTTGTTCATTTCTCCTCACATAGCTCTGTGAGGTAAGTATCAACCTGCCCATTTTACAGATGACCAACTACAGGATCATACACATCTACATACAGGCATCTTTTTCATTTTCTACAGGTTATTTTTTCCCAGAGAAAAGACATAATGTTAGACACAGAAACAAGCAATGAAAAGACAATTTTAGACACAGAACAAAGGTTTTTCTTCAAACTAAATTATGAAACAATATCTGTTGTGTGATCCCAAGGCCCTTTGAAAAATTAATATGTGTATAAAAAGAATGACATACACATAATTTCACTTCCTATTTATGCCTACATCTACATTCATTTACTTACTAAATGTGAATTAGATGTCTACTGTGTGCCAGGCACTGTCACTCCAGTTCCACATCTGAATCCACATCTTCTTTCCCTTGATAAGTAGACTGGATAACTGGAAATGGCCATAGGCAGCAAGATGGATGTTAGTACCCAACACATGGGGCAGTGAGGTTTGACCTCAAACAGACTCCATTCCAAACATTTTTAGTCAAAGCTTGACTCTGAGTCCTGGAAATCCAGCATCTACACAGTCTAGACAGACTAGGTCTATACCCCAGTTCTCCACTTAAAATGGTGTGAGTTTGATACTTTTGCTTCCCGTTACAGTCACTCAGTTGCCTCTTTTGCAAAATTGCAATTATATGATACCGACCTTAGAAGAAAACGTCACCTTCTAAGCACACGAATCAGATTATGTCACTCCTACACTCTGAACCTCCACCATCATAATGACTCTAACTCCTTACATCCAAATGATGTGGTTCCTGTCTGACCTTTGATCTCATCTCTTACTGTCTGCACTTTCTCTGCAAGATTCCAGCCACTTGAGGTCATCATATGCTTCTGGAATAACTGATGCCATTCACATAGCAACCAAAAAGCCAAGCCAGTCCTCTTCTTGTTCAGGACTCAACTCAAAATCCCTTCCTGAGAAAGAGTCTGACTGACAAACCCATCTGTAATAATCGCTGTCCCCATCGTTTCCTACTCAATGGATCTGTTTATTGTTTAAAGCACTCATTCCCATATAAAATTCTCCTTCTTGATTTGTTTACTTGCTTATTGCCAGTTTTCCCAAGCTGAAACAAAGCATCAGGGACAATGTCTTCCCTTGTTCACTGTTTTGCATCCATAGTGACCAGTTCAGTGGCTGTTACAGATCTAATTGCATAATCTAAGAAAGATACGTTAAAGTCTTAACCCCCAGTACCTCAATGTAAACTTATATGGAACTATGGTTGTTTGCAGATGTAATTGGTTAAGATGAGGACACACTGGAGTAGAGTGTGTCCCTAAACCAATGTGACTGGTATCCTTATGAGAAGACAGCCATGTGAAGATAGAGCAGGGGCAACACCATGTGACTATGAAGGTAGAGACTGAAGTCCTACAGCTACAAGCCAAGAAATGCACACATTGTTAGCAAACCAGCAGAAGCTAAGAAGAAGCTTGGATAAAGACGCCAAAAGGATTCTGAGGGAGCATGGCCCTGGAAACACCTTGATGTCAGGCTTCTAGCCTCCAGAACCGGGAGATAATCAATTTCTATGGTTTAAACCACCCAGGTTTTTGTACTTAGTCATGTGAGCCTTAGGAAAGTACTGCAGAGCCTCCCATATCAAACACTGAGTAAGTATGGCTGAAGAGAAAGAATTGTTCCCCTTTTGATCCATTGGGAAAAGGTATAGATACTTAAAGAGGAGTTACAGGAGAAATTGATACCAAATAAGAAATTAAAACATTCAAAATTTTAAGAACACCTTGTTGCAAATGCACAGCAGTGACTTTCTTTCTACCTTGGATGAATACCACAATAACCAGGAGAAATTACACAAAATGTAGATAACCCGAGCCCCACTTCCCAGTTTTGGATACAGCAGACTTAGGGTGGGCCCATGTACCTGCTATTTCAACAGTCACGCCCTACTGATTTTGATGAGGTGGTCCATGGACTCCACTTAGAAAACTCCTGACCTAAACATCTGACTTTTGTGTACCATTTATTTAATGCCTACCATTTAGTGTTCTGTGGTATGTGGGGAATCTCTTAATTTAATTACTCCAAAGGGCTCTGGTCCTTCCCTCTTACCTTCAACCATAAATTCCTTTCTTTCATGGGATCACACTTAAAGTCCACAATATTCCTGGCTAGTTCGAGCATTGGGTGTTGTTATCGTGTTGTAATGAAGACACTGGAGGAAGAAGGGTAGTGACTTAACTAAAGTGTCCTAATGATGTGACCTTGATCTCTTTACTCTTGTTCCAGCAAATTATCTAGCAGATTGAACATCACACCTGGTTCTTCTCTTTCAACCCCTGTTTCTGGGGCTCAGAGTCCACATCCTTCTCTCATATTCCACTAGAAGGGGGATCCAGGGTATCAAATAGATGGAATGGAGAGGAAAAGGAGAGGAAGGGAGAGTACATGAAGTGCAGGGGAAAGCAGTAAGCATGTGCTTGCCTGTCCCCACTCAGGTTACTGGAAGTTGTGCAATGACACTGTGCCTCTTCCCCAGCACCATCCCATAGTCCCCTCCTGCACACGGCAGTGACATTGAAGCTCTCACATCATGGCAATGTGAGCTCATGCCTGCTTGCTGTTCCATGTCCAAGTATTCTGTCTGGAAGCCACGTTATGGTGTTCATGTCAGAGGCAGCACGTTGACAGAATGAAGAAAGCAAAGCTGGAACAAGCATCTAACATTCTGAGGGCTTTCTAGATGCCATGTAGTATAGGTTGCTCTTTTCAGACTCCTTCTGCCAAGAGACTGCCTTTGAATTCATCTACTGTATCAGCACCTCTAGTTCCCTAGCCAACTGCCTTCAGGTTCCAACTGTAACTCTTTTCTGAGTCTTCAGCCTGCTTGCAGGCTTCTTCATCAGATTCTACTATGCTTCCATATTCTCAGGAGTCAATATATTAAAATAAATGTCCATCAATATACCAACATCCCATTGGTTCTGTTTCTCTGGAGAACCCTGACGTCAAGTTTCTATGGCAAGTGCCATACCCAGGCGATTCCCCATACCAGAAATGATTCCTCACAGCCATCCAATCCCTGACCTTTTGCCAAAAGCAAAACACCTTTGCTCTTCAGGCCACCATATAAGAAAGCATTGTGGTTAAACCCTGTAGACTGAGACTAGGGAAATGGGTGGAAATCTGTCCAGGTTGATGGAACAAAGAATATCCCTGTCATCAGGAATTTGGCTTACTTTAAACAGACAATAGGGAATTATTATCTCTACACAGAGCCCCAGGGAGGTATCTTGGGTTCTTGCAGAGGAGCTACTATGCCTTAGAGGGTGAACATGTAAAATTAAGATCATGCTAAGCTGTCAGCTATCTGTGGCAGAAAACTAAAGACTGTTTACAAGTATGTGACTAAATGATCTAGATACATAAAAATGTCATCTAAGCAGCCTCAGAGTTGTTTCAGGGAAGCAGGCCTAAAATATTACAATTTCTACTTTTTCAGTTTAAGTTTTTTGTTTTTTTAATGTTCAATATATCACTCTTTCCCACATTGCTTCTGGAGTTTTGGTCCTAGCTGGGAAAGTTTCTAACATTATACTCAATGGCAAAACACTGAAAGCCTTTCCTCTAAGATCAGGATCAAGACAAGGATGTCCATTCTCACCACTTTTATTCAACATACTACTGGAAGTCCTAGCCACAGCATTAAGACAAGAAAAAGAAATAAAAGTAATACAAATTGATAAGGAAGAAGTAAAACTATCACTATTTGTAGACAGCACCATACTATGTATAGAAGTCCCTAAAGACTCCATCAAAAAACTATTCAAACTGATAGGTGAATTCATTAATGTTGCAGGATACAAAATTAATACACAGAAATCTGTTGCATCTCTATACAGTAAAAATGAAGTAGCAGAAAGAAAAATTAAGAAAACAATCCGATTTATATTTGCATCAACTTTCAGTTATCAAATAAATAAATAAATAATGGAGAGTAAAAGATAGCATCTGAGATATGGTTAATAATACTGTAATAATGTTAGGTAACAAATGATCACTACACTTATCTTGGTGAGTATTGAGTAATGTATAGAATTGTTGACAATATGTTGTATACCAAAAACTAATATAACATAGTATGTTGAATATACTTCAAAACAAAAAATATTTATATATACCCTTGTCTTTTGGTTATTAAAAGGATGAATGACCAGGAATCACATAATTTTCAAAATTCTACTGTAGAGTTTGGAAGAGCAGGCTCTCTCTGAATCCTGAAAGAGTAAAAAACTTCTCTGTGCCTCAGTGTTCCTCATCTATAAACTAGGGAAAACAATCAGCCCTGCCTCAGGGGTGGTTGTTTTGAAAATTAATTGAGTTCACACACAAACACACTGAGCACAGGGCAAGGCACACAGTAATAGCTCAATATGCTAGAAGTTTCTGTAAATATATGCAAGTTCAGATTCTTACACTTTTGATAGTTTTCATGCATCTTTAATAGAGCTTAATAGTCTTATAACTGAATCCTATTCATCAACTGATGCATGTTTTAAATCACCAATTTTCACTATAACCATTGTTGGATACCTAGTTATCATGAGAATGACTCAAAAGTTCTTTGAACAACCCATCATAGAAAACAGCACCACCATTTCTGCATGTGGCTGAATAAACCTGAGGGCTCAACAAGGATCTGCCTTATGGTCCCACATCCCCACCCACAGCTACTGCAGGTTGCACATATCCTACCTCCAAAAACTCTATGCTGAGCCGGCTCTGTCCCCTGCAGACTGCTCCAATGCTGGGCCAATCCATGCTGGTCCTTCTCCTGGATTTCTGCAAGATGCATCTAATGGCCACCCCCACAGTCATCATGCACCTGTCCAGTCCACTTTCCACACAACAGCTAGAGACACCTCTGAGCATATGAATCAGATCATGTCACTTCCATGCAGTAAACAAAGTCAACTGCAGTCTCCTTCCATGACCCAAATGAGGTGGCTCCTGTCTGCCCTTGAACCTCATCTTCCACTATCTGCACACTGTCTCCCAAGTTTCAGCCACTAGAACTTGTCATCTGCATCTGGAATAACTGGTGCCACACATATCACAAACAGAAAGCCAGTCCAGGCTTGGTTTCCTCGTGACCTTCAGGACTCAGCTCAAATGTCCCTTCCTGAAAAAGTGCTTGACTGACAACATCATCGATAATCCCTGCCCTCATCATTTTCTACTCAATGGATTCATTTGTTGTCTTTAAATCACTCGTATCCAAAAAATAAAAAATATATATAAATAAAAAAGAATAAAGCACTCATATCCATATACAATTGTCCTGCCTATTGATTTCTTTACCTTATTGACAGTATTCCCAAGCTAGAAACAAAGCACCAGGGACACTGTCTAGTCTTGTTCACTGTGTTGTGGCCACGGCAACTAGTTCAGGAGCTGTTATAGGTTGCATTCCATCATACCAAACAAGACATTGAAGTCTTAACTCTCAGCACCTCAAAAGTAACCTTCTTTGGAACTATGGTTGTTCCAGATGTAATTTGTTATGATGAGGTCCTATTGGAGTAGGACGTATCCATAAACCAATATGTCTGGTGTCCTTATAAGAAGACAGGCATGTGAAGACAGAAGAGGGATAACACCCTGTGACGATGAAGTCAAGGATTGCAGTCACAAAGCTGCAAGCCAAGAAATAAACACATTGCCAGCAAACCACCAGAAGCTGGGAAGAAGCAGGATAGATACACCAAAAAGATTCTGAGGGATCATGGTCCTGGCACCACCTTGATTTCAGGCTTCTAGCTTCCAGAACTGTGAGACAACAAACTTTTTTTTTTAAAGATTTTATTTATTTAATTGACAGAGAGAGACACAGCGAGAGAGGGAATACAAGCAGGGGGAGTGGGAGAGGGAGAAGCAGGCTCTCCGCGGAGCAGGGAGCCCGATGCGGGGCTCGATCCCAGGACCCTGGGATCATGACCTGAGCCGAAGGCAGATGCTTAACGACTGACCCACCCAGGTGCCCCGAGACAACAAACTTCTATTGTTCAATCCACAGTTTGTAGTTCTTAGTCATGGGAGTCTTAGGAAAGTATCACAGCGCCTCCCATATTAAACACTGAATAAGTATGACTGAAGAGAAAGAATTGTTCCCTTTTTGATGCCCTGGGAATAGTCACAGATATTTAAGGCTGTGCTGCAGGAGAAATTGATGCCAAAATAAGACATTAAAAGATTCAGTATTTTAAGAGCCCCTGGTTGCAAATCCACAGCAGTGTTTTTCAAATGTGGGTGAATACCACCATAAACAGGAGAAATTGTTCAAAATGTAGACACTTCCCACCTCACGTCCCTGTTTTGGATACAGTAGACATTGGTTGGGCCAATATACCTGATGCTGTAGCAAGCACCTTGATGACTTTGATGAGGTAGTCCATGGACCAAACCTGGAAAAATACTAAATTCAGCATCTTGATGTTTGTGTACCATTAATGTAACACCTACCATGTAGAGTTCTGTCATATGTGTGGAGTCTCTGTTAATATAATACTAAAAAGGGCACTGGTCCTTCCTTCCCACCCATGGCCCAGATTGCTTTCCCACAGGGGATCACACTTAAAGTCCACAATATTCCTGGGTGGTTGGAGATTTGTGAATTGTTATCCTGTTGTACGGAAGACACCACAAAAAGAGTAGTGACTTACCTGAAATGTCCCCAATGATGGGATCCCGATCTCTTCACTCTTGTTCCAGGAAATCGTATACAACACTGGACATCATTCTTGGTTCTTCTCTATCAGCTCCTGTTTTAGGGACTCAGAGTCCACATTCTCTCTGACATTCCACTAGAAGGAGAGTCAGGGGATCAGACAGCATGTGGAATAGATAGGAAAGTGAGAAGAAGGGAAAGCACATGAAATGCAAGGGAAAGGGGTCAGCATGTGATCACATGTCTCCACTCAGTCACTGGAATCCGTACAACACTGTGCCTCTTCCCCAGCTGCATCCCACAGCCCCTCCTGCACAGAGCAGTGACATTCACACACTCTCACATCATGGAAATGTGGGCTCATCCCTGCTTGCTGTTCCATGTCCAAGTATTCTCTCTAGTAGTCATGGTAGCATGTTCATGTCAGAGGCATTTCATTGATGGAATGAAGGAGGCAAAGCTGGAATGGACAGGCAACATATTGAGGGCTTTCTAGAGCGAAATACAGTGTAGGTTGCTGTTCCCAGATTTTTTCTCTTTTAAGTCCTCAAATCACTGCAGTGAGGTTGGCAACATTACTTTCTTTATACAGATTGGGAGATCATCAGGCGACAGAGCAAGGTCCATGCTCAAAGAATTCCAAGAAGGCAACAAATGTAAACAGCAGTTAATTTAAAAAGGCTAACATTGGCCAATTCTGTGACAATGTCAGCGTCAAAATATATATAATTACTATGTCGGATGGTATTCCTTTGATCAAAGTAGGAATCCATGAGTCAGACTCATGAAATAAACCCATGAACAAGTAAATAATTGATAGGGGAGAAGGGACAACCCCTGACAGACATTTGAACGGCAATTCATAAGTCTAGAAAAAGTGACAGAATTATAAAAGCGGCACTTAACAACTATCAGAGTTGAGTGATTCAGGCAAGAATCATAAATGGATTTTCAGTCTGCACCAAATTTTACAGCAGTCACTGAGTCACCATGGTAACCATGCTGGCCAAGGAAAGCTGAGAGAAAACAAACAGCAACCACCCTGACTTGTCTCCTGACATGTGCTCGGAACTGAGGAGGACAGACGTACCCACAGTAATTCACCTCACATATTCCTCACAAGAAATATTCCTCAGAGCTTCACCAACACACACACACACACACACACTCATACATATTCTCTCTCTCTTTTTCTTACCACCCAATAATCCACCTAAACTATTTCATATTAGTGACTACTTTTCTGAAGATAACCTGCAGAATTTTGTGAGGCACATGTTAATCCCTATATTCAGTACATTGCTGATCACATCTAAAGGCTAGTATGGATGGCTAACAATATGTTGGCTAATTGAATTTAAATAATTTTTATTTTTTTATTTTTATTTTTTTTTAAGATTTTATTTATTTATTTGAGAGAGAGAGAATGAGAGACAGATAGCAAGAGAGGGAAGAGGGTCAGAGGGAGAAGCAGACCCCCCGCTGAGCAGGGAGCCCGATGTGGGACTCGATGCCGGGACTCCAGGATCATGACCTGAGCCGAAGGCAGTCGCTTAACCAACTGAGCCACCCAGGTGCCCTAAATAATAATTTTTAAAAACTACAATGAGATATCACCTCACACTGTCAGAATGGGTTAAAATCAATAACACAAGAAACAACAAATGTTGGCAAGGATGTGGAGAAAAGGTAACCCTCCTGCACTGTCGATGGGAATGCAAACTGGTGCAGCCACTCTGGAAAACAGTATGGAGGTTCCCCAAATGTTAAAAATAGAACTAACCCTACAATCCAGCAATTGCACTACTGGGTATTTACCCAAAGAATGCAAAAATACTAACTCAAAGGGACACATGCACCTTAATGTTTATAGCAGCATTATGTATAGTAGCCAAATTATGGAAACAGCCCCAGTGCCCATTGACTGATTGACTGACCAATAGATAAAGAAGATGTGGTATGTGTGTGTGTGTGTGTGTGTATACTATATATATATATATATATATATATATATATATCTCAGCCATCAAAAAGAATGAAATCTTGCCATTTGCAATGACATGGATGGAGCTAGAGGGTATTATGCTAAGTAAAATCAGTTAGTCAGAGAAAGACAACTATGATTTCACTCATATGGGGAATTTAAATTTAAGAAACAAAGCAAATGAGTAAAGAGGAAAAAAGGGGCGCCTGGGTGGCTCAGTCGTTAAGCGTCTGCCTTTGGCTCAGGTCATGATCCCGGGGTCCTGGGATCGAGCCCCGCATCGGGCTCCCTGCTCAGCGGGAAGCCTGCTTCTCCCTCTCCCATCTCCCTGCTTGTGTTCCCTCTCTTACTGTGTCTCTCTCTGTCAAATAAATAAATAAAATCTTTAAAAAAATAAAAAAAATAAAGAGGAAAAGAAGAGAGAGAGGCAAACCAAGAAACAGACTCTTAACTATAGAGAACACACTGATGGTTACCAGAGGGGAGACGGGAAGGGGGATGGGTGAAATAGATAGTGGGGATTAAGGTGTGCACTTCTCCTGAGGAGCACTGAGTGATGTATGGAAGTGTTGAATCACTATATTGTACACCTGAAACGAATATTACACTGTATGTTAACTAACTGGAATTTAAATAAAAACTTAAAAATACATACATACAGATAATCTATGTAGCGTACCCATGACTACAGATGTGCAAGGCCTGTATACTGAACACTGCAAAACATTGCTGAGAGAAATTAAACAAGTCCTAAATAAATGGAGAGACATACCTTCTTCAGGGGTCAGAAGACTCAGTATTGTTAAGATGTCTATTCTCCCCAGACCGATCTATAGATTAAATGAAATACCAATAAAAATCCTAGCATATGTACTTAAAAAAAATTGACAGTCTTATTCTAAAGTCATGTGAAAATGGGAAGGGACTATACTATGAAAAAAAAAGACTTTGAAATAGATAATAAAGTTGGAAGATAAGCTCTATTCTATTTCAAAACTATAAATTCACAGTAATCAAGACAATGTGGCATTGGGATGGAAGTAGAAATGTATATCAAAGGAACAACATGAAGAGTCCACAAATAGACCCAAACATGTATGGACAACAGAATTTTGACAAAACTACAAGGGCAATTCAATAAAGAGAAAATAGTCTTTTCAACAAATAGTCCTATGACAAGTGGGTCTCCATAAACACAAACAGCATTTGTGATCCTTGTATTGCACCATACACAAAAGTCAAATCAAAATGAACCACAGAACTAATTGTAAAAACTAAAAGTATTAAACATCTAAGAGAAAACCACAAGCAAATAATCCTGTCATTCCTAGACTAGCTGAAAATTTCCTAGATGTGACATCAAATGCAAAATCAAAACCATGAATGAACAAACTGAAAAACTAGACTTCCTCAGAATAATTTTTGTTCTTCCAAAGACACTGCTGAGAGAATTAAAAGACAAGCCACTGACTGGGAGAAAATATTTGAAAATCATATATCTGATAAAGGACTTGTTTCCAGAATAAAAAATCTCAAAACAATAAGAAGGAAACAGACACTCCAATAAACAAGTGGGCAACAATTTGAAAAGATACTACACCAAAAGAGATATACAAATGTCAAATAATCACATGGAGAGATGCTGAACATCATTAGTCATTAGGGAAATGTAATCCCATTACACCCTTCTGAGAATGGCTGAAATGAACAGATTGACCATTCCAAGTCCTGGCAGGGTTTTGGCAGATGAAACTCAGACACTGTTGGTGGCAATGAAAAATGGTGCGACCACATGGGAAAATAGTTGAGCACTTTTTTATAATGTTTATTTTAAATTCCTCTAAATAAACACAGCTAAGTATTAGAGAAAGAAACCCTACATCCAAGCACAATCTTAAACCCAAGTGTTTATAGCAGCTTTATTTACAAGAGCCCAAAATTGGAAACAATTCAAATACCCATTACCTGCTGAACATAAAGACCAAATTGTGGTGTATCCACATAAAGTGATATTAGTCAAAGATTAAAAAAGAAGGTAATAGTCACACATGCAACAAATGCATAAATCAAGAAATAAATAGGTTGAAAAAAAGAAGACTGACAAAAAGGAATACACCCCGTTGAATTTCATTCACATAAAATTATAGGAAAAGGGAAGTTATTCTTACTGACAAAATATCAATGATTGCCTGGGAATGAGGTTAGATGACATAGACAGGGATTTAGGGAGAGGTAAATGGGGGCATTACAAAAGAGTATAAAGAAGCTTTTTGAGGTGATGGATACTTTCATGATCTTGACTGTAGTATTGGATTGACAGGTGTATACATATATCAAAACTTATTAGAGCATATAATTTAAATATGTATAGTGTATTGTAGGTCATCCACACTGGATGTCAAACATCAAAAAGTGTTTGACATATATTTATAATTCTCTGGTACAATACTAAAAAGTGGGTGTAAGAGTCCTACGATTATGTTCTTATACTATTAATAGACTTACGCTATTTCTAATCAAATTGGCCCATACTGCATATAACTGAAGTAGAAATAATCACTTGCAATGAAATCTCTCCAGATATTTAGAGAAAGTTGATGTCCGTTTCCTTCCTAAGTACAGAAATAAAAATATTATATATTAGGAAACAATCAATTATATTTAAGAGAACTGGTTATCTTATGGAAGGAGAATGAGGTTCATTCTCATTGGGCAAACTGTGGAATAATAAATATTCTTTACAATATTAAATTTTAAAGCAGAGTGAGAAATAGAGACTTCCAGTATTAAACTGAATAAGTCACAGGAATAAAAGCCAAGGGAATATAGTCAATGGTATTGTAATAGCACTGGGTGGTGACAATAGCTATATGTGTGAGCATAGCATAACTTAAAGACTTGTGGAATCACTATGCTGTACACTTGAAACTTGTGTGACATTGTTTGTCAACTACACTTCAATTTTTAAAAATATATGAAATTCTAGATGCTGACATTTCAAACTAACATTTGGAAAATTCCTGGCTCTTTCAAAACTTTATTATATAATGGAAAAAAAACATGGGGACCAGGGAAGAATCTATGTTACAATGTGAAATTGCAAGGAAGATCTAACAACTGCACATTGACATCCATCTATGAGATACATGGGAATTGCCAATTATTCTTTATGCAGTGAGAACAATTTAGGTTCATTTATCCCAAATGCATTAAAGACCAACTTCCTACTCCAGCTGGACAATTTATTACTTCTTAGGGAAAAACCTCATCTCTAAGAAGGGCCTCAAAGGCTACTACACAGGCTGTAGCTGCTAATGGAATGACATTCCACCTGCTAAACCCCTTAACCCATAATGGGAACAAAGCAGCTTCTCTCATTTTAAACTAGTTTGTGAACTTCACAGGAGCTATTCCACAGCAATCTTTTGTTCAGATCTATGAACTCACTTCAGCCAGGATTTATATGCCAGCAGGGATGTGAACTGTTAACAACTCCTGAGAACTGCTGCTCTAGAATCTGGAGTAGAAGTTTCAGGAGCCATCAGGACACAAACGCTCAGAAATTGCCTCCTTCGGACACCTGATATGAGCTGGGCCACCAGCATGAGGAACTGCACACGAAGAGAGACACATCCAGTAATCACTATGCTTTACCAGTGTAACTATGTGCCCAGAGCCAGGCTAGGCTGTAGGTAGTGACAATGACACAGATACAAGAGGTTGTGATCCCAACAACAACGTGTTATAATAGACTACTCACCTGGCTTTTTTCTTCTCTTTTCCTCATCTATCCCCTAACAGCAAAGATGAAAAGGAATAGAAGTGACCTGAATTCATACAGGTTTTCATGATACCGCGGTAAACATAGGGTCATGGGCTTGCTCATGTGTATCGCTGACTGTTCTCAGTGATCCTGTGGGTGAAGCATTCTCATTCCCATTTTGCAGAGGGGGAAGCTGGGGCACAGAGCTGTGACCTGTCTTACCTCCAGCACCACTGCCTTTGGAAAAAAGTACCTCCAGGACACTCCTGGAGCAGGACACACACTCACTGGGGACAGGCAGGACCCCAATGGCTTTACCTATGAGACTGCCTGGGCACTGAGTCCCAAAGTGGAAAAGGGGCGACTCAGATCTGGATCCCTTCATCTCCCAGCACCATGGTACCCAAGCCCTCAGCTAAGATCCAGACAACTGAACTGTGCCCCTGCAATCCCCATCAAGCAACTGCATCTCTATTAAGTGTCCTCACAACCGCCATATTGAGGTCAGTATTCTCCACCCCCCTTTTTTAAATTCAATTAGCCAACGTATAGTACATCATTACTTTTTGGTGTAGTGTTCAATGATTCATTAGTTGCGTATAACACCCAGTGCTCATCACATCACGTGCCCTCCCTAATGCCCATCACCCAGTTACCCCATCCCCCCACCCACCTCCCTTTCTGCAACCCTCAGTTTGTTTCCCAGAGTCAAGAGTCTCTCATGGTTTGTCTCCCTCTCTGATTTCCTCCCATTCAGTTTTCCCTTCCTTCCCCTATGATCCTCTGAGCTATTCTTCATGTTCCACATATGAATGAAACCATATGATAATTGTCTTTCTCTGATTGACTTATTTCACTTAGCATAATACCCTCCAGTTCCATCCATGTTGATGTAAATGGTGGGTATTCATCCTTTCTGATGGCTGTGTAATATTCCATTGTATATATGAACCACTTCTTCTTTATCCATTCACCTGTTGAAGGGCATCTCGGCTCCTTCTACAGTTTGGCTATTGTGGACATTGCTGCTATGAACGTTGGGGTGCAGGTGCCCCTTCTTTTCGCTACATCTGTGTCTTTGGGGTAAATATCCAGTAGTGCAATTGATGGGTCATAGGGTAGCTCAATTTTCAACTTTTTGAGGAACCTCCATGTTGTTTTCCAGAGTGGCTGTACGAGCTTGCATTCCCACCAACAGTGTAAGAGGGTTCCCCCCTCTCCACATCCTTGCCAACATTTGTTGTTCCCTGTCTTGTTAATTTTGGCCATTCTAACTGGTGTAAGGTGTTATCTCATTGTGGTTTTGATTTTTTATTTCCCTGATGGCAAGTGATGTGGCGCATATTTTTCATGTGTCTGTTAGCCATTTCTATGTCTTCTTTGGAGAAGTGTCTTTTCATGTCTTCTGCCCATTTCTTGACTAGATTATTTGTTTTTTGGGTGTTGAGTTTGATAAGTTCTTTATAGATCTTGCATACCAGCCCTTTATCTGTTATGTCATTTACAAATATGTTCTCCCATTCCGTAGGTTGCCTTTTAGTTTTGTTGACTGTATCCTTTGCTGTGCAGAAGCTTTTAATTTTGATGAAGTCCCAATAGTTCATTTTTGCTTTCGTTTCCCTTGCCCTTAGAGACGTGTCTTGCAAGAAGTTGCTGCAGCCGAGGTCGAAAAGGTTACTGCCTCTGTTCTTCTCTAGGATTTTGATGGATTTTTGTCTCACATTGAGGTCTTTCATCCATTTGAATTTATCTTTGTGTATGGTGTAAGAGAATGGTCCAGTTTCATTCTTCTGTGTGTGGTTGTCCAATTTTCCCAGCACCATTTATTGAAGAGACTGTCTTTTTTCCACTGGATGTTCTTTCCTGCTTTTGTGAAAATTAGTTGACCATAGAGTTGAGGGTCCATTTCTGGGTTTTGTACTCTGTTCCATTGATGTATGTGTCTGTTTTTGTGCCAGTACCATGCTGTCTTGATGATCACAGCTTTGTAATATAGTTTGAAGTCAAGCATTGTGATGCCCCCAGCTTTGGTTTTCTTTTTCAACATTCCTCTGGCTATTCAGGGTCTCTTCTGGTTCCATACAGATTTTAGGATAATTTGTTCCAGCTCTGTGAAAAATGTAGATGGTATTTTGATAGGGATTGCATTGAAAGTGTAGATTGCTCTGGGCAGCACAGACATTTTCACAATGTTTATTCTTCCAGTCTATGAGCATGGAATGTTTTTTCCATCTCTTTGTGTCTTCCTCAATTTCTTTCATAAGTGATGTCAGGATTCTATGGCAACCGGGAGCCTAGGCTGATCCTCCACACCAGAAAAGCCTCCGCACACTCATCCACTACCACCCATTTTCCTGAAAAGAAAACGCCTTAGCTCTTTAGGTCACACATGAAAAAACACAGTAATTAGAGGCACTAGACTGGGACCCTGGGCAATTGGCAAAATTCGTCCCTGGTTGATGGAACAAAGAATTTCTCTGTTCTCAGGAATCTTGTTTGACTTAAAGAGATGGTAGAGGACTATTATCAGTACACAGAGCCCCAAGGAAGTATCATAGGGTTCTGGGAGATGAGCCATCCCATGGAGGATGAACATGGATAATCAAGGCGATGTTAACTAGCTAGTCATCTGTGGCAGGAAACTAATCATTTAAGAAGTCTCAGAGTTATTTCAGTGAGGCAAGCCTAAACTATTAGTCAGTAGACAGAAACCTAGTCAACTAAACTATATAAGTGTTTTCCTGGGGAATTCTTGCCTTCCAGTCCCAATATGTTCTTCCAGGTGTAGGGACAGGTACAACCAAAGACATCTAATTGCTCTACCTAGAGAATCACTTATCTGATCAGTGAGGTTAGAAGGACAAATGGGTTGCACAACCCAGGCCTCTCTCTTCAAAACTCTTGTAGCAAGCTGCCCTGATGAAGCACATGTTTTCCTCTGCCCTCAGAGGTGGGCCTGAAAATACATTCACAACTCCTCTCCTCTTTTCTATGTCTTGCTGGTTCCCACACTATTCCTATGGTCTTGCTCCAAAATGTTTTGATCTTTAAGAGCCCCCTCCCCAAATACATTCCTTCTCCACATCTGGGTTCTAGGCCAACTAAAAAGAAGGACAAAAAAATGAAAATGCATTGACTATTTCTTTTTCTTTTTCTTTTTTTTAATTAACATATAATATATTATTTGTTTCAGGGTACAGGTCTGTGATTCATCAGTCTTACACAATTCACAGCGTTCACCATAGTACCTACCCTCCCCAATGTCCATCACCCAGCCATCCCATCCCTCTTACCACCCTCCACTCCAGCAACCCTCAGTTTGTTTCTGAGATTAAGAGTCTCTTATAGTTTGTCTCCCTCTCTGCTTTCATCTTGTTTCATTTTTCCCTCCCTTCCCCTATGATCCTCTGTCTTGTTTCTCAAATTCCTCGTATCAGTGAGATCGTATGATACTTGTCTTTCTCTAATTGACTTATTTTGCTTAGCGTAATACCCTCTAGTTCCATCCACGTCATTGCAAATGGCAAGATTTCATTTTTTTGATGGCTGCATAATATTCCATTGTGTATATATATATATATATATATATATATATATATATATATATATATATATCACATCTTCTTTATCCATTCATCTGTTGATGGACATCTAGGCTCTTTCCATAGTTTGGCTGTTGTGGACATTGCTGCTATAAACATTGGGGTGCATGTGCCCTGTCGGACCACTACATTTGTATCTTTGGGGTAAATACCCAGTAGTGCAATTGCTAGGTCATAGGGTAGCTCTATTTTCAACTTTTCGAGGAACCTCCATACTGTTTTCCAGAGTGGCTGCACCAGCTTGCATTCCCACCATCAGTATAGGAGGGTTCCCCTTTCTCCGCATCCTCACCAACATCTGTCGTTTCCTGACTTGTTAATTTTAGTCATTCTGACTGGTGTGAGGTGGTATCTCATTGAGGTTTTGATTGGGATTTCCCTGATGCTGAGTGATGTTGAGCACTTTTTCATGTGTCTGTTGGCCATTTGGATGTCTTCTTTGCAGAAATGTCTGTTCATGTCTTCTGCCCATTTCTTGATTGGATTATTTGTTCTTTGGGTGTTGAGTTTGATAAGTTCTTTATAGATTTTTGATACTAGCCCTTTATCTGATATGTCATTTGCAAATATCTTCTCCCATTCTGTGGGTTGTCTTTTGGTTTTGTTGACTGTTTCCTTTGCTGTGCAAAAGCTTTTTATCTTGATGAAGTCCCAATAGCTCATTTTTGCCCTTGCTTCCCTTGCCTTTCTAGGAGGAAGTTGCTGCAGCTGAGGTCAAAGAGGTTGCTGCCTGTGTTCTCCTCAATGATTTTGATGGATTCCTATCTCACATTGAGGTCTTTCAACCATTTGGAGTCTATTTTTGTGTGTGGTGTAAGGAAATGGTCCAGTTTCATTCTTCTGCATGTGGCTCTCCAATTTTCCCAACACCATTTGTTGAAGAGACTGGTTTTTTTCCATTGGACTTTCTTTCCTGCTTTGTTGAAGATCAGTTGACCATAGAGTTGAAGGTCAAATCCTGGGCTCTCTATTCTGTTCCATTGATCTATGTGTCTGTTTTTGTGCCAGTACCATACTGTCTTGATGAATGGCTAGTATTTTAGTGAGAATTTTTGCATCCATGTTCATCAGGGATATAGGTCTGTAGTTCTCCTTTTTGATGGGGTCTTTGTCTGGTTTTGGGATCAAGGTAATGCTGGCCTCATAAAATGAGTTTGGAAGTTTTCCTTCCATTTCTATTCTTTGAAACAGCTTCAGAAGAATAGGTATTAATTCTTCTTTAAATGTTTGGTAGAATTCCCCTGGGAAGCCATCTGGCCCTGGGCTCTTGTTTGTTGGGAGGTTTTTGCACTGACTATTTCTTATAAAGCTGATGTTGGAGAATGTGGCTTAGATTTGCCACAAGCAGGTGGGCTTCCTATTAATGAGCCCCAGAACTGAGCAAAGCTTTCCAATTAGCAGTGCTGCACTGGGACAGTCAGAAACATCAGGGACTGCAGTGCATACGTTATCTGCTGTCTGACAAAGGAGTTTTGTCTATGTGTACTCAAGAAAAGTGGCTGTCTTGCAAGGCTATCCCTGTATCAATCAGAAGAAAGAACTTCAGGACACTTTTTGAGAACATTTCTCAAAACGAATAATATCTCTGTTCTGATTGCATACTCACCAAGCCATCTTCTGAGGAAATGACTTTCTATGTGTTTCAGGAAGCAGTTTGAAGAAATACCCTCTTATTCCCTTTAAACAAAATATAGTATTGTTTTGTATGTTTTCACTACACACAGACATGCAAACACATGTATACACATAAACACAACAGGTGTCCTCATCCTCCAACTTGCTAATTTAACATCGTGTGTCCATACATAATTCATATATATAATATGCATATATATAATGTGTATGTATATAATGTGTATGTGTAGTGTGTACACACACACACACACACACACACACTTGATCTTTACCCTCAAGGGAGCATTGTGAGGAGGGCAAGGGGAACCTCCCTCCATGTCCCAGCACAGGATTTGCTGCATCACCCACAATGCCAATTTTTGCTGCCTTTCCATCCCAACTGCTCTGAGCTTTAACAGGGATGTTGTTTCTTAACCCATTTATTTCTTCCTTAATTTTAACTATTTTTCCATCTCATTCTTATAGTTTACATTGTGGGTCTTTATCATGTTTTCTGAATTGAATGTTTAATCATTTATTTTCATTTTTATTGACACACATATTCATTATTTTTTCTTTAGTTTTGTTAAGATATAATTGACATACAACATTGCATAAGTTCAAGGAGTACGAGATAATGGATTTGATATATGTATATGTTGCCATATGATTTCTACAATAAGTTTAGCTAATACCCATCACTTCACATAGTTACAAGTTTTATTTCTGTGATAAGAACTTTTAAGATGTACTCTCTTAGTAACTTTCAAATATGTAAGAGAGTATCATTAACTCTTGAACTATAGTCACCATGTTGAACATTACATCTCCATGACTAATTTATTTTATAACCGGAAGTTTGTACCTTTTGACTCCTTCACCCATTTTTCCCACTTAGCACTCCTCATGTAGGTATTTAATGCTTCAAAAACCCTCTGACAGTTGCTTTAGCTTGATTCTGATATGTCGTGTTTTCATTATCATTATCCTCCTAAAATTCGGCAATTTCAATATGTATTTCCATTTGGGCCCAAGATTTAACGATCTCTAATAGAATCAATTCTCATGAATATCCCATGCTCTTCTGAAAAGTGTCTTGTCTAACAGGGATCTCAATTTAGTATCTCTATCTATAACATCTGCCCTTGGGATTATGTTTATTATTTCTTCTCTACAGTTACAAAATATTTCTCCACTTGACCATTTTTGGATTAAGAGAAGTGTGTTAGAATCATCTATTATTAGTGTGCTTCTTTCTATTTCCCCTCTACCTACTGTAGTCTTTTGTTCTATAAATATTTTGCTGTGTGATTGTGTATATGAGTATAAATATTGCACATCATCCTTGTGATATTTAGCTGTTATCATTAGAAACTACTTTTTTGTCCTTTTAAACTCATTTTAATCTCAATTCTGCTTTCTCAAATACCAAGATTATAACCCCTTCTTTCTTGTTATTGTCAAGTCCTAATATATATATTCCCTTATTTCAAAATCTTTAACAGATCTGAATTCCTTTGTGTTAGGTATACCTCTGGAAAAAGTATAGTTTTGAATTTTCCTCCAATAGGCAGTTTGAAAATGCTTTACTTTTACTAGGGGAATTCAGTGCACTTACATTAACTGATATGATCAATGTGTTTGATCATTTGTGCTCAGTTTTGTCACATAGTTAATAAACTCATAGAAATTATATATTTTTACATGAGACTGTGTTTCATTTGTTCTCTCTTTTTACTTAGGACTTAAGATGGTTGTTGTTTTGTTCTAGTGGTACTTTTATATTAAACCCTTAAGTACCCTACTTAATATCCTTGATATGGAATGAAGTATAACTAATGAATAGAGAAATGGTCAAAATGATATGAGGAGATAATTCACATAATAAGCAATATACATGCTCATTAAACTTTAAAAAAAGATCCCCAGTTACAATATATAAAAGAATGCGAATTAATATCCTGGGCTATCATGCTGAGTTAAAAAGACAAGTTGCTTAAAAATAAGTAAAATGTACTAGTAGGGGCAAAAATATATGTAATAAACATATTTTGTAGAACTGCATTCCTTCCTCTAAAGATGTGTGTGAGAGTGGAGTTGTGAATTACCCTTTGTGAGCTTGAACTTGCTCATTTTTAGAATGGGCATAATGATATTAAGCTCAGAGAGCTGTTATGAGAAATGAGCAAAACTTTAGAAAGCATCTGATACATAATATTTCAGCAAATATGTATGATTTTCCTGTGTTCTTCCACTCACAAAAGAGATGTCTTGAAAATAATGAACATCTCATAGAGATTTTTTTTGGATTGAGCAGAAGGAAAGAAAATGCATACATATTTACATGATGGATAAGCTTAGGTGATATTTCTTTATAGGATGAATTACCTGAAGATGGTGGAAATGATGAAACAAAAACCACCTCTTTATTGCTTTTAATGTTTCTGAACTTTCTACCTTCCATGTTGACAGTGAAATACCACCTTCCTTTGAACTTCAGAAAGGAGACAGTACAGAATAACAGAGTATCAAGATGGGTCTGTTGTGCAACAGACAGAAACCAAGAGGTCTGGGTCCCAAATACCACATTGGTCCATCCTATAGTATCATGGGTAGTCACTTGCCCTGTGCTGAACTTAGCTTTAACACAGAGAAGATTGTAAACCCAATGGTTAGTGACGTGGACTTTGCACTCAGATGAGTTGCTTGTCAACTTTAGGATATTTAATAACTGGTTTCATGATGTTTAGCAAATGTTGAGTCATGTGTGAAACTCACATGTAGTAAATATACATTATAGATGCATGCAAAGAGAGTGTAATGGGAGGAAAGACACAAAGATGATACTCTTTTTTTTTTTACATATATGTACAGTGAATGGTAGGATTGCTGATTAATGATATAATTCATTCTGGACTGAACTTTTCCCCCACAATTTCTAAATTAATATGAATCATGTAAAAATGAAATATAGGCTCACAGAAATGATGCTTAGTATAACATATTTTAGACAGAATTTATAAAAATACCATACTTCTATGTATTCCTATTAAATGATAAAATATTGCATATACAGTTGTAACTCAGTTAAAGTACTTTTCTAAAATAATAAATAAATAAAGTACTTTTCTGACTGCATCAGCCTCCTTCTTATCAAAGGGTAACCACTGACAAGAATTTGGATTTTTCATTCTTCATATATTTCTTCAGAGTTTTGTTACATATGTATATACCCCTACATGAAATATGCTCTTGCATGTTTTATCTATACTTGCCCGGCTATAGTCTGTGTGTGAGCTTTTGTGTGGGTATAGATTTTGAACACTTCCTTAATTGCTTCTTGAAGGGATTTCTAGGAGAAATTTAGAATGATGTATGTAAATTTCATCCTATTCCTCAAATTTAGAAATTTATTCCAATCATCTTTCACATGATGAGCCTCTACTGCAATTATGCTTTATAAGGGAATGAATGCATATTGCTACACACTGCTCCTTGAGGCACATAGAAAGCCATTTCCTCAGAAGGTGGTTTGTTGAGTATACAATCAGAACAAGGAATATTATTAATTTTGAGAAGTTATCTAAAAAAAAGTCCTGAAGTAATTTCTTCTGCTCTAGAGATAGCCTTGCAAAGAAGCCACTTTTCTTGACTACACATAGCCAGGATGCCTTTATCAGACCGCAGATACATATGCATTTCAGTCCTTGAACTTACTGATTGTCCCTATGCAGCACTGCTGGGTGGAAATGTCTGTCCAGTTCTGGGGTTCAGTTATAGGAATCCCACCTGCCTTGTGACAAATGTAAGCCACATTCTCCAACATCATTTTTATAATGAATAAATTTGATGTACTCTTCTCTTTATTCCTTTGTCCTATTTCTTGGTTGCCTCAGAGCCTAAATATGGAGAAAGGGTGTTTTTTGGGGGAGGGGGTCCCTTAAAGGCCTAAGCATATTAGAGCAAGACCATAGGAATTGTTTGGGATCCAGCAAGACAAAGAAAAGATTAGAAGAGCTGTGGATCTATTTTTAGACCCATCCTTGAGGACAGAGGAAAATATCTGCTCCATAAGAGGAGCTTGCTACAAGAGTTTTGAAGGGAGGTCCTGGGCTGCGCCTCCCATTTTTCCTCCACCCTCACTAATCAGGTAAGTGATTCTTGGTCTAGATAGAGGAGTGAGTGTATGGAGAGGTTGGATCTGTTTTTCTGTGGATGTCCATACACCAGGAAGAAAATATCAGGAATGGAGAATAAGAATTCCCCAGGACAAACCAATGTACCTTTTAATTGACTAGGTTTCTGCCTACTAACTGACTGTAATGGTTTAGTCTTGCCTCCCTAAGATAACTCTGAGACTTCTCTCCTTTTTTAAATTTTTATTTAAATTCCAGTTAGTTAACATTCAGTGTAATATTAGTTTCAGGTGTACATTTAAGTGATTCAACACTTCCATATGACACCCCAGTGCTCATCAGGAGAAGTGCACTCCTTAATCCCCTTCATCTATTTAACCCATCCTCCCACCCCCTCCCCTCTGGTAACCATCAGTTTGTTCTCTATAATTAAGAGTCTATTTCTTGGTTTGCCTCTCTCTTTTTTCCCCTATGATCCTCTGCTTTGTTTTTTAAGTTCCACATGTGAGTGAAATCATATGGTATTGGTCTTTCTCTTATTTTGCTTAGCATAATACTCTCTAGTTCCATCCATGTCATCGCAAATGGCAAGATTTCATTCTTTTTATGGCTAAGTAATATTCCACACACACACCACATCTTCTTTATCCATTCGTCAGACAACGGACATACGGGCTCTTTCCATAATTTGGCTGTTGTAGACAATGCTGCTTAAACATCAGAGTGCATGTATCCCTTCGAATTAGTATTTTTGTTTTCTTTGGGTAACTGCCTAGTAGGGCAATTGCTGTTTGTAGGGTAGTTTTGTTTTCAACTTTTTGAGGAACCCCCATTACTGTTTTCCAGAGGTAACTCTGAGACTTCTTAAATGACATTTGTAGTGTATGTATCTAGATCATTCAGTCACATGATTATAAACAGTTTCTCAGTTTTCTGGCACAGATGGCTAACTGCTCAGCATGACCATGATTTTACATGGTGACCCTGCAAGGACTAGCTCATCTCCAAGAACCCTAGGATACCTCCCTGGGGATCTGTGCACTGATAACACACCCCCTAGTGTCTCTTAATCAAAATTCATTTTTTTTTAATTTAAATTCAAGTTAGTTAACATATACTATAGTAATGGTTTCAGGAGTAGAATTTACTGATTCATCACTTACATATAACACCCAGGGCTCATCCCAACAAGTGCCCTCCTTAATGCCCATCACTTATTTAGTCCATCCCCCACCCGCCTCCCCTCCAGCAACCCTCAGTTTGTTCTTTATATTTAAGAGTCTCTTTTAAAAAAAATATTTTATTTATTTATTTTAGAGAGAAAGAGAGAGCGTGCAGGGGGAGGAACACAGGGAGAAGGAGAGAGAGAGAATATCTAGCAAACTCAGCGCTGAGTGCAGCCCCAATGCTGGGCTCGTTCCCAGGACCCTGAGATCATGACCAAGAGTTGGATACTGAACCGACTGAGCCCCCCAGTCGCCCCTGTATTTAAGAGTCTCTTATGGTTTGCCTCCCTCTCTGTTTTTATCTCATTTTATTTTTCCTTCCCTTCCCTTATGTTCATCTGTTTTGTTTCTTAAATTCCACATATGAGTGAAATCGTGTATTTGTCTTTCTCTGACTTATTTCTCTTAGGATAATACACTCTAGTTCCATCCATGTTGTTGTGTTGAGTATGTATGTATGTATGTATGTGTATATATATACACACACACACACCCATCTTCTTTATCCATTCATCATTTGATGGACATTTGGGATCTTTCCATAATTTGGCTATTGGTTGATAGTACTGCTATAAATATCGGGGTGCCTGTGCCCCTTAGAATCAGCATTTTTTTATCCTTTGGATAAATACCTAGTAGTGCAATTGCTGGGTCATAGGGTAGTTCTATTTTTAACTTTTTGAGGAACCTCCATACTGTTTTCCACAGTGTCTGCACCAGTTTGCATTCTCACCAACAATGCAAAAGGGGTCCCCTTTCTCTTCAACTTCACCAATGTCTGTTGTTTCCTGAGTTGTTGATTTTAGCCATTCTGGCAGGTGTGAAGTGGTATCTCATTACAGTTTGGTTTGTATTTCCCTGATGATGAGTGATGTTGAACATCTTTTCACATGTCTGTTAGCCATCTGGATGTTTTCTTTGGAAAAGTGTCTATTCATGTCTTCCGCCCATTTCTTAAGTGGATTATTTGGTGTTTGGGTGTTTAGTCTGATAAATTCTTTATACATTTTGGATACTAACCCTTTATCCAATATGTCATTTGCAAATATCTTCTCCCATTCCCTCCGTTGCCTTTTAGTTCTGTTGATTGTTTCCTTCATTATGCAGAAGATTTTTATCTTGATGAAGTCCCAATAGTTCATTTTTGCTTTTGTTTCCCTTGCCTCCAGTGACATGTCTAGTAAGAAGTTGCCACAAGGGGTGCCCCAGTGGCTCAGTTGGTTAAGCGTCTGCCTTTGGCTGGGGTCATGATCCCGGAGTCCTGGGATCAAGCCCTGCATTGGGCTCCTTGCTAAGTGGGAAGTCTGCTTCTCCCTCTGCCCTTCCCCTGCTCATGTGCTCTCTCTCTCTCTCTCTCTCAAATAAAGAAATAAGATCTTTTTTTAAAAAAAAGAAGCTGCTACAGCCTAGATCAAAGAGGTTGCTGCCTGCTTTCCCTTAATCAAAATTCCTGAGGACAGGGATACTCTTTGTGCCATCAACATCAGCAGAGTTCCCTCATTTGCATGGGTCTCAGTCTAGAGAGTCTAATTACTGTGCTTTCTAATGTGGTGGCCTGAAGAGCTAAGGCATTTTGCCTTTAGGGAAAGGTCAGGGCATGGATAATTATGCGGGAGGCGTTTCCTGTGTGGAGAGGCAACCTGTCCTTCATGGTTGCCATAGAAACCAGAAGTCAACATCTCAGTTGTGATGACTTTTTATGGAGACAGACATGCTTGGGGGGATTGCAGAGTCCAGCCTTCAGGTGTTTGGGACTCAGCTGAAAGCGTGGGTCCCCGTGGTGGGGCTGAATCTCCCTTGGGTGAGGGGAGACAAAGGCATCCAGATTCAAGTTGCCTCTTTCCAGCTGTGGGGCTCAGTGCCTAGGCAGTCTTGTAGGTAAAGCCACTGGGGTCCTGCTCTGCCCTGGTGAGTGTGGGTTCTCTTCTGGGGGTGTCCTGGAGCTGCTTTCGTCTAAAGGTGGGCACGGGAGGGAAGACAGGTAATGGCCTCTTCTGAGCCCTATCTAGCCCCTCTGTAAAGTGGGGATGAGAATGCTTCATCACAGGGTGGCTGAGAACAATCAGGGATACACATGAGCAAGCCCATGACCCCGTGGTTAATGTGGGATTGTGAATGCCTGTATGAATTCAGGCCATTTCTTGTTCCTTTTCAACTTTTTTGTTAGAAGATAGATGAGGCAAGGAGAAGAAAAAGGCCAGGTGAGAAGTCCATTATAACATGTGATTGTTAGGTGAGAAGTCCATTATTACATGCGATTGTTAGGATCGTGACCAATTGTATCTGTGTCATTGTCACTAATTTAGTGCCTAGCATGGTGCTGGGCATATAGCTACACCAGAGAAGGATAGTGCTTTCTGGATCTGTCTCTCCTTTTGCAGCTCTTCATGCTAGTGGCCCAGCCCCTATCAAGTACCTGGAAGAGGCTGGGTCTGAGGATCTGTGTCTTGCTGGCTCCTGAAACTTCTACTTCAGATTCAAGGGCAACAATCCTTAGGAGACTCCAGCACCTCCCATCCCTGGCTGGATATGAATCCTGGCTTAAGTGAGTGCATAGATCTGGACAAAAGTGTGATGTGGAATAGCTCCTTTGAGGTTCATAAACTAGTCTAAAATTTAAAAAGCTGCTTTGATCTCGTCATGGGAGAAGAGGTTTAGCAGGTGGAATTCCATTCCATCAGCAGCTACATGCTGGGTAGTGGCCCTCAAGGCCTGTTTTGGAGATGCCTTTTATTGTTGAAATGTAATAAATTGTCCGGCTCGACAAGGCAGTAGGTCTTTAATATCCATTTGCATAAATAAACTTAAATTGTTCTCACCGTATAAAGAATAATCAGCAATTCCCATGTATCTCCTAGGTGGGTGTGGAAATGTGCAGTTGTTAGATTTTCCTAGCAATTTGACATTACAAGGTAAATTCTTCCCTGGTGCCCACGATTCTTTCCATAGTATAATAAAATCTTTTAAAGGGCCAGAACCTCTCCAAATGTTAGTTTGAAATGACTAGAATTTAATATACTGTTTTCGATGAAGTAGAGCTGACACACAATGTTACATTAGTTTCAAGTGTACAGCATAGTGTTTGGAAAACTCTGTATGTTATGCTATGCTCACCACAAGTGTAGCTGACATCTGTCAACATACAGTGCTATTACCATACCACTGGCTATATTCGTTATGAGGTACTTTTCATCCTTACGTCTTAGTCAGTCCATACCTGGAAGCCTGTACCTCCCACTTCCCTTAAAATTTAATATTTAAAAAAATATTTAATACCCGAGTTTGCTCAATTATAATGATACTCAGCCTCTTTCCATAAAATACCCAGGTCTCCTAAATATCATTATTTTTCTAAAATATAATATCTTTATTTCTGTACTTCAGAAGGAAAGGAAAATCAACTTTCTCTAAATATTTGGATAAATTTAATTGGAAATGATTATTTCTACTTTGGTTATATATAGTGGGAACCAGTTGATTAGATACAGTGTGTGTCTGATCATGCTATAAAAACATAATCATACGAATACTTCACCCAATTTATTTAATAACATCAGAGAATTATGAATATATAAATGTCAAATACTTCATTGAGGTACAGTCGATATACAATACACTACATATTTAAAGGATATGCTCTAAAAGGCTTGGTATGTGTATGCTCCTGTCAATCCAGTTCTACAGTCAAGATGATGAACATATCCATCCCCTCAAAAAGCCTCTTTGTGCCCTTCTGTAATGCCCACAGCTACCTCATTCTAGCTTCCCTCTCCACATCACCCTACCTCATTCTCAGGCAACCACTGATCTCTCACTATGGATAAGTTTTCTTCTCCTATAATTTTATGTGAGTGGAAGCCTACAATGTGTACTCCTTTTTTGCCAGTCTTCTTTCCTTCAACCTAATTATTTCTAGATGTATCGATTTGTTGAATGTATGAATATTTCCTTTTTTTTTTTTTTTTAAATCACTGACTAATATTCCAACCTGTGGATGCGTCACTATTTGGTCTTTCATTCACCTAATGGATATTTGGGTTGTTTCTAATTTGGGGCTCTTGTAAATTCAGGTGCTATGAACACTTAGGTGTAAGTTTTTGCTTGGACCTCTGCTTTCTTTCTCTAATACTTAAGTGTATTTACTTAAAGGAGTTATAAAATTAACTTTGTTAGAAACTGACTGTTTTCCTCAGCGGTGACACCATTATTCATCACCACCAACAGTGTATGAGACTTCCATCCTTTACACCCTGCCAGGACATGCTATGGACATTTTTATTTTAGCTATTCTCAGGGATACAGTGGTATTACATTTCTTTAGTGACTAATGATGTTCAGTATCCTTTCTTGTGTATTTCACATTTTTAAATCTTCTTTAGTGGAGTATGTTTTCAAATATATTGCCCACTTATTTATTGGAGTGTCTGTTTTCTTCTAATTGACGTTTGTGAGATTTTTTTATTCTGGGTACAAGTCCTTTATCAGATATATGATTTACAAATACTTTTTCCAAGCCAATAGCTTTAAATCCCTCAACAAGTCTATGGAAGAACAAAAGGGGTTTTTCTCGTTGTTGTTCTTTTTAAATTTTGAGGAAATCGAGTTTTCAATTTGTTTATCATTTATGGTTTGATTTTGCATATCTATAAAATATTCAGCTAACCTAGGGCCATAAGGATTTTCTCCAGTGTTTTCCTTTAGAAGTATACTTTTAGCTTTTATATTTAGGTCTGTGATTCATATTTAGCTGACTTTTGTAATATGGTGTGATACATGGATCACAGTTGATATTTGTGTATAGGGAGACCTACTTGTCCCAGCACCATTTGTTGAAAAGACTGTACTTTCTGCATTGAATTACCTTTGTAGCTTTGTCAAAAATCAGTTGTCCATATATGAGTGGGTCTATTTTTGGACTCTTCATGTCGTTCCTCTGATACACATTTCTACCTTCATCTCAATCCCATACTCTCTTTGTTACTGTAAATTTATATTTAGTTTTGAAATAAGGTAGTGCTTATCCTCTAACTTTATTCTTCTTTTTCAAAGTTATTTTAACAGTGTAGGCGCTTTGCATTTTCACATGACTTTTACAATAAGCTTGTCAGTTTCTATAAAAAATATATATGCTAAAATTTTTACTGGGATGAGGTTGAATGTATAGATGGAATTGGGAAGAATAGTTCTCCTCACAATACTGAGTCTTCTGACGTCTGAAGACAGTAAGTTCTTCCATTTATTTAGGCCATATTTCCTTCAGCAATGTTTTGCAGTGTTCAGCATACAGGTCTTGCACATCTGTGGACATAGATGCTCTACATAGTTTGCCTCTGTGTAGTTCATACTTTTTATGCTTTTGTCAACGGCAGTAATTTTTGTTACAGTTTTCAGGTAACATATTTTCACTGAACTGTCGATAACCAAATGTCGTTGGGGAATCTTTTTGTTTGAAAACACAAGTTACTCTAGTATAGAAAAGATATTTGCTGCCTAACACCTGTATTGGCCAGTGTTCTCCAGAGAAACAGAATGAAGAAGATGTTGGCATATAGATAGAGATTTATTTTTAAAAATTGACTCAAGATTGTGGAGGGTTGGCAGAATCTGATGGGGGAGGCTGGCAGTTTGAAGACTCGGGAAAGCGTTACAGTTGGACTCTGAAAGCTATCTGCCAGAGAACCAAAATTTGCTGATGTTGTAGTGAAGTCAAAGACAATCTACTTGAAAAATTCTCTTTGGCTCAAGGAAGATACCCCATCCTTTCTGAGGAGGGCTTCGCCTGATTAGATGAGGCCCACCCACATAGAAAGCTAATTGCTTTCCTCAAAGTTTACCCATTTCAGTGTAAGTCTCATTCAAAAACACTCATAGAAACATCCAGAATAGTCCTTGTTCAAATATCTGGCCACTGTGGCCTCACCAAGTTGACACATAAAATGGTTGGTCACAATATTCATTTGCCAAGACTTTCATAGTAGCTTTTAGATATGATTAGCAATGTATTGAATCTAGGGAGTAAAATGACCTACAGAAAATTCTACAGGTCATCTTCAGAAAATTATTCACTAGTATGAAATAGTTGGGTAGCTTTAGACTTTGTGTGGTTAGAATGGAGTTATGGATTTTTCCTTTAACAAATGCACCTTGATGAATTCTTGAGTTTTTTGGTGGCAAGAAAAAGAGCAAGAGAGCATGCATGAGTGTGTGTGTGTGTGTGTGTGTTGGTGAAGCTCTGAGGAATATTTCTTGTGAGGAATACGTGAGGTGAATTACTGTGGGTACGTCTGTCCTCCTCAGTTCCGAGCACATGTCAGGAGACAAGTCAGGGTGGTTGCTGTTTGTTTTCTCTCAGCTTTCCTTGGCCAGCATGGTTACCATGGTGACTCAGTGACTGCTGTGAAACTTGGTACAAAGTGAAAATCCATTTATGATTCTTTCCTCAATCACCCGTTGTTCTGATAATTGTTAAGTGTTGCTTTTATAATGCTGTCCTTCCTTCTAGATTTTAAAAATTGACATTCAAATGTTGAATAGAGCTTTTTGCTTCTCCCCTATCATTTACTTATTTACTCATGCATTTATTTTATTGGTATGATGCTTTGATTCTTATTTTGCTCAAACATTTACCATCTGACATCATGCTTATGTATTTTGATGCTCAAGTTGTCACAGAATTAGCCAGTGTTAGCCCCTTCAAATTGGGTTCTGTGTCTATTTGTTACCTCCCATGAATTCTCTATGCATGTACTTTGCTCTTTGAGCCTGAGTATCCCCCAATCTGTAAGAAGAGAGTAATGTTGCAAACTTCAGAGCAATGCTTTGAGGATTCGAAGAGAAAAAGTCTGAAAACAGCAATCTACACTGTGTGGCATCTAGAAAGCCCTCCACATGTTAACTGTCCGTTCCAGCTTTGGCTCCTTCATTGTCAATGTGCTGCCTCAGACGTGAACATTCTACCATGACTGCTAGAGAGAATAAGGGGACATGGAGCAGCAAGCAGGGATGAGCCCTCATTTCCATGATGTGAGAGCTTCGGTGTCATTGCTGTGTGCAGGAGGGGGCTGTGGGATGGAGCTGGGGTAAGAGGCAGAGAGCGTCACTGCACAGCTTCCAGTGACCTGAGTGGGGCAGGCAAGCACATATTCATCTTCCCCTGTGTTTCATGTGCTCTCCCTCTCACTTTCCTGTCTATCCCCATGCTGTCTGACTTGTTGACTCTTGCTTCTAGCAAAACAGCAGAGAAGGGTGTGGACTCTGAGCCCCTGGAATAGGAGATGATAGAGAAAAATCAAGTATGGTGTCCAGGGTGCTAGACAGTTTCCTGGAGCAAGACTGAAGATATCAGGGTCCCTTCATTGAGACACTGTTGTTAAGTCACTGCCATTTTTCCAGTGTCTTTTTTACAATAGGAGAACAATACACAATTCTCCAACAACACAGGGATATTGTGGAATTTAAGTGTGAACCCATGTGGGAATGCAATCTGTGGTCATAGTTGGGAGGGAAGAACCAGTGTCCCATCAGATAATTATACTAAGAGAGACACCCCATATATCACGGTATTCTGCGTGGTAGACATTACATTAATGATACACAACTGTCAGATGTTTAGGTCAGGAGTTTTACAAGTGTGGTCCCTGGGCTACCTCATCGTAATCGGCAGGAAGTGCACATCGAAATAGCAGGTACGGGGGCCCACCCTAGGTCTGCCGTATCCCAAACTGAGAAATCAGGTTGGCCGTATCTACATTTTGAATAGTTTCTCCTGTGTATTGTGGTATTCATGCAAGTTTGAAAAGCACAGCTGTGAACTTGTAACAAGCCGTTCTTAAAACTTTGAATTCTTTCATGACTTATAGTGGTGTCAATTTCTCCTGCAACTCAGTTTTAACTATCTGTGCCTGCTCCCAGTGGATCAAAAAGGGAGCAATCTTTTCTCTTCAGTCATACTTACTCAGTGTTTGATATGGGAGGGGCAGCTGTACTTTCCTAAGGTTCCATAACCAAGTACCACAAACTACGTGGCTTAAACAATAGAAATTTATTATCTCACGTTTCTGGAGGCTGAACGTCTGAAATCATGGCTTTGCTAGGGCCACGCTCCCTCAGAATCCTTTCAGGGTATCTCTCCATGCTTTTTCGTAGTGGTTTCCTGGTGGTTTGCTGACAATCTCTGCATCTCTTGGCTTACAGCTGTACGGTTGCAATGTCTGCATTCATAGTCACATTGTGTTATCCATGTTCTGTCTTCACGTGGCTGTCTTCTTACAAGGACACTAGTCACCTTGGTTTAAGAACAGACCCTACTCCAGTATGACCTCATCTTAACTAATGACATCTGCAATAACCACACACTTCAAGTAAGGTTACTTTCTGAGATACTGGGGGCTAAGACTTCAAGATATCTTTTTGGGGGTGAGTCAATTCAACCTATAACACAGCCACTGAACTAGTTGCTGGAGCCACAACACAGGGAACAAGACAAGGTATTGTCCCTGGGGCTTTGTTTCTAGCTTGGGAAAACTGGCAAGAAGCAGGTGAGCAAATCAGTAAGCAGGACAGTTGTAAATGGGAATGAGTGCTTTACAAAAAATAAATAAATCCATTGAGTGGGGAGTGGTGGAGACTGAGATTTTTATAAATGGGGTTGTCAGTGACGCTATTTCTCACGAAGTGACATTTGAGCTGAGTCGTGATGATCAAGAGAAAACCAGGCCCGGGCTGGCCTTTTAGTTTGTGATGTGCCTGGCACCAGTTATTCCAGGAACAGACAACAAGCTGAAGTGGCTGGAGCCTGGTAGACAAAATGCAGATGGTAGGACATGACGTTGCAGGACAGACAGGAGCCACATCATTTGGGCCATGTAAGGAGATTGGGGTCATTCTGAAGGTGGAGGGCTACAGTATGAGAGTGACGTGATCTGATTCATGTGCTCAGAAGGTGACTCTGGCCACTGTGTGGAGACTGGACTGGACAGAGACAAGATGGCTGTGGGGATGACCATTAGGAGAATCTTCGAGAAGTCAAGGGAGGGAGGGATGAGGGTGGATTGTCTCAGTACTGCAGCAGTGTGCAGGGGACAAGGATGGCCTTGGACTGAGCCTGTTGGAGATAAGACATGCAGGACCTGCAGTGGCTGTGGGTGGGGGTTTGTGGGGACGAGGCTGAATCCAGGATGAGCCCTTGGATTTTGTTTACTCATGTGTAGAAATGGTGGTGCTCTTTCCTGAGACTGGTTGTTCCAAGTGCTTCTGAGATGTTCTCACAATTAGTTAGGTATCCCTCAGTGGTTATAGTGAAAGTTAGTGATTTAAAGTATGCATCAGTTGATGAATAGGATTCAGTTGTAAAATTATTAAGCCTTATTAAAAACACATGAAGATCGGGGCGCCTGGGTGGTGCAGTTGGTTGAGTGCTGACTCTTGGTTTCGGCTCAGGTCTGATCTCAGGGTCATGGGATCGAGCCCCGTGTTGGGCTCTGCACTGAGCACAGAATCTGCTTGAGTTTCTCTCTCCCTCTGCCTTTATCCCTCACTCTCTCTCTCTCAAATAAATAAATTTAAAAAACACATGAACTATGGTGAGCGTTGTGAAGTGTGCAAGACTGTTGAATCACAGATCTGTACCTCTGAAGCAAATAATACATTATATGTTAAAAAAAAAAAGAAGAAGAAGAAGAAGATAGCAGGAGGGGAAGAATGAAGGGGGGAAATCAGAAGGGGAGATGAACCATGAGAGACTATGGACTCTGAAAAACAAACTGAGGGTTCTTGAGGGGAGGGGGGTGGGAAGATGGGTTAGCCTGGTGACGGGTATTAAAGAGGGCACGTTCTGCATGGAGCACTGGGTGTTATATGCAAACAATGAATCATGGAACACTACATCAAAAACTAATGATGTAATGTATGGGGATTAACATAACATAATAAAAAAAAACACATGAAAACATTTTATAAAACTATCAAAACTGAAAGAATCTGAACTTGCATATGTCTATAAAAACGTCTGACATTTACTGAGCTGGTGCTGTGTGCCTTGCTGTGCCTTGCTGTGTTTTAAGTGTGTTTGTGTATTAACTCAATCAATTCTCAAAACTGCAACCCAAGAATAAGGTCCAGTCGTTTTCCCCATTTTACAGAAGAAACTGAGGCTCAGAGAAGTTCTTTCACTCTTCCAGGGTTCAGAAAGAGCCAGCTGTCCCAATGTCTCTGCAGTAGAATTTTAAAAGTGATGTGGTTCCTCACCATTCATCTTTGTAAAAATCAAAACACAAGGATACGTTTTTGTTTTAAATAGTTTTCTTCTGTAGTCAGTACCGTGTAAGTGCAATTTTAGAGTTTAGGCAATTGAGTTAGTGTAAGGTAAAATAAAAGTAATCAAACTCACACCGTTTCCAAGTGGAGAACTAGGGTTTAGGCCTTGTCCGTCTACAGGGCTCACGCTTGTAAACAGTACACTTTGGAAGAAGAATGAGACACTTGTTGAACTGTGTTAGCCCATGGTGGGTGATAGTAGGTCAGGCCATATCTCTTTCAGTGGTGTCAAAAAGAAAACCACGGGTCCAAAATGCAGTCGCTTATGCTGGGCCAAGTCACCAAACTGGGCCTTAATACCTAACATAGTTACATTTTCAACTTCCTCCAGAAATGTTGTCTTAACTTGTCAGTCAGGAATTTTCTGGTCGGCACCAATAAGGAAATCCATCACAGGAAAACTGAAGTTGGTCATTTCTACTAGGTTGGTCATTGTTTTTTGTGGTTTCCAGTGCATGGAGCCTATGACTATGTATTATAATTTCTAAGAGAATATACATCATCTCCTCCTGTCTTGGGCTGCTCTTCTGTCACCTTATAGGTGATCATTTTTATCCGTTTTTGTTTAAACTTCCAATTTAAAAAATATAATCAATTACAAAATGTACATTGGTTTTCTCCCCTGTTCAGAGGTAAAAGGCAACATATTCTACACCAGTGCTGTGCAGTAGACATTTCTGCAGAAATGAAAATGTTCTGTGTCTGTGCTATCCAACATGGTAGTCACTAGCTACCTGTGTGTGTTGAGCACCTAAGATGTGGTTACTGAGACTGAGGAACTAATTTTTTGTTTTCATTTAACTGTAAATAGTCCTGTTTGGCTTGACTACCATATTGGACAGCAGCATCTCTACACATTTTTATCACCTTGCTTTTTTCTTTTTTTTTTATATGTATATATTTTTAAAATTTTATTATGTTGTGTTAGTCACCATACAATACATCATTAGTTTTTGATGTGGTGATCCACGATCCATTGTTTTCGTAGAACACCCTGTGCTCCATGCAGTACGTGCCCTCCTTAATACCCATCACCGGGCTAACCCATCCCCCCTCCCACTTCCCCTCTAAAACCCTGTTTGTTTCTCAGAGTCCATAGTCTCTCATGGTTCATCTCTCCCTCCAATTCCGCCCCTCCACCTTGCTTTTTTCACCAGTGTATGCTGGAGATCACTCCATTAACAGTACAGAGAGGGAGCCCTCATTGCTTTTCTAATTGCATATTATGCTAGGATGTAGATATCTTATTCATCCAGCCCTCTATTTGTGGACACCTGTCTTATTTTTAGGTTTCGGTGTTACAAATTCTCCTGTGAGGAATGGCCCTGTATTTATGCCTTTTTGTCTTTTCCGTTGTTTTGGTTTTGGTTTTTTAAGATATATTTTTTATAAGAGAGGTTACTGGTTCCAAGAGGAGATTTGTATATAATTTTACTAAATAGCACCAATGAAGCATGGGAATGCTGATTTCTTTAGAGACTATCACATTGTTATCATATTGTTAAGAAGAGGTAATGAATTTTTGGGGGGGAGGGGGAGGGTAAAACACCTGTTTATGTCTATTGCCTCTATGTCTCTCCTGGTATTTTGGGGGGTATTTTTGGTTTCACTTTTTCATGACTCCCCATATGTCAGGGATCAAAACTTTTGTGACATAAGTTGTAAATATTTTTCAAAATTTGTAATTGTTCAATTTAGATTAGTTATGTTTTTGTTTTTGCCATGCAATTTTTAAATGAAATTAAATACATCACTCTTTTCCCTAATTGCTTCTGGGTTTTTAGTCATAGTTGGAAAAGTTTACTGCACTGCTAGGTTATAAAGGAATTTCACTGGGTCTAGTTCTGTGAACAGGAAAGAGATGAGAGAGAGATGGATCTTACTGGGGTGTCAGTCCTAAGAAGAACAGTTGGGGAAGTGACTTTCTTGTGAGAAATCTGTGAAAACCATGTCACTGAGTCAGGAGAATTAGATGTTGAAGCCAGGGTCCTGGTTTTGTGCTTGTCTTTGAGAACCTCATTTCTGCCCTTTCCCCTATGGATCTGAGTCCAGGCCCCCACAACTGGGAGATGAGGTCTTACATGAAGCAGTAACTCCATGTCACTTCAGATGGACCCCTCTGAGGACTAAATGGGAAGACCAACATCCTAGGCATAAAACAGACACAAATTATTTTCGAAAATTTACCATACAACCTGACCATGGACTAAAAAGTAAAACTTCTATTTCCCACCCATGAGACAACCAAGGCAACTACAGTTTAGCCCCACTCAACCGCATTATTTCCCATATAGGTGCTGGGTTTGCAGGACTCAGGGTTAAGCCCTGGCTTAACTTGTTTGGAATGGAGACCGTTTGAGGTCAAACCTCACCACCCCATGTGGTGGGCACTAACATCCATCTGGTTGCCTGTGGACATTTCCAGTTATCCAGTCTAGATATCAAGAGAAAGAAGACATGGATGCGGGTGTGGAATTGGACTGACAGTGCCTGTCACACAGTAGACCTCTAATTCACATTTGATAAACACGACATGTAGATGTAGGCATAAGTAGGATGTGCAACTTTGTATATGTTCTTTCCTTTTTTTCATACACATGAATTTTTCAAAGAGTATTGGGATCACACTATAGTTATTGTTTCATAATCTGGTTTGAAGAAAAGTTTTTGTTGCTGCGTCTAAAACAACGTCTTTTCATTGGGAAAAAATAACCTGTAGAAAATGAAAATGATGCATCTACGTAGATATGTGTGATCTTGTAGTGGGTCATCTGTAAAATAGGCAGGTTGATACTTAACCTCACAGAATGTTGTAAGAGAAATAAGCAAAGCAATAAAAAGTATCTGACTTCTAATGCTGTAAAATTTCAACAAATATATGTATACGTATATGTCACTCCTGTGTTCTCTCCCCGCCCCAACAAAAGAGATGACTTAACTATGAACATCTCATAAAGACAATTGGGCTTTGACACAGAAGAAATGGAAGTGTACACGTATTTATATGCTGGATTAGCTTTGGTGCCATTTCTTTGTAGATGAGTTACCTCATGACAGTGAGGAAGAGGAAGCAAATCATCATTACTTTTTATTTGTGTATGTATAACATAATAATATGATATTGATATGTATATCATGAAATGGTCATCACAATAAGTCTAGTTAACATCCATCACCCTACATAGTTACAGATTTTTTGGGTGTGATGAGGACCCTCAAGATTTACTTCCTGAGCAACTTTCACATTTGCAATACAGTATTATTAACTATAGTCACCATGCTGTACATTATATCCCTGTGACTTATTTATTTTGTAACTAGAGTTTGTATGTTTTGACCTATTTCCTCATTTTGCCCACCCTTCAGCCATCACCTCAGGCAGCCACCAATCTATTCTCCATATTGTTGCACTTGGTTTTTCTGTTTGTTTTTGTTTGCTTTTTTTTTTTAGATTCCACATGTAAGTAAGGACATATGGTATTTTTTTTCTCTGTGGGATTTATTTCATTCAGCATAATGCCCCTAAAATCCATCCATGTTGTTACAAATGGCAGCATTTCATTCTTTTTATGGCTCAGTAATAGTCAATTGTGCATGTGTGTGTGTGTGTGTTTGTGTGTGCATATTATATTTCACATTTTCTTTATCCATTCACCCATCAATGGACACCTTAGGTTGTTTCCATGTCTTGGCTATTATAAATAAATCTGCAGTAAACTTGGGGTTCATATATATTTTCAAGTTAGTGTTTTTGTTTTCATCAGAGAAATCCAGAACCAGAATTGCTAGAAAATATGGTGGTTCTATTTTTAATTTTTTGAGGAACTTTTATATTGTTTTCCATTGTAGCTGCACCCATTTACTACCAACACTGTATGAGGGGTTTTTTTCACTGCATCTTCACCAACACTTCTTATATCTTGTCTTTTTCATAATCCCCATTCTAACATGCATGAGATGATATCACATTGTGGCTTTGTTTTGCATTTTCCCGATGGCTACGATGTTGAGCATCTTTTCATGCATTTTTGGCCATCTGTATCTTTTCTTTGTAAAAATTTCTATTCAGATCTACTGCCCTTTTAAACATTGGATTGTTTAGTTTATTTTTGCTATTGAGTTACATGAGTTGCTTATATAATTTGGATCTTAACCCTTTATCAGATATTGCTTTCCTTTTGATGTGATTTCTGTCTTCTTTTTAACCTTTTACATTTTATTTTTTTAAGATTTATTTATTTATTTTAGAGACAGAGAGAGCACAAGCAGGGGGAGGAGCAAAGGGAGAGGGAGAGCAGACTCCCCGCTGATCATGGAGCCCAATGCAGGGCTCGATCCCAAGGCCCTGAAATTATGACCCTGAGATCATGACCTAAACCAAGATCAAGAGTCAAATGTTCAACCGACTGAGCCACCCAGGTGCCCTGTTTTTCTCCCTTTTCTTTTGACATTAAAATATCATCCTCTCGGGGCACCTGGGTGGCTCAGTCGGTTAAGCATCTGCCTTGGGCTCAGGTCATGATCTCAGGGTCCTGGGATCCAGCCCTGCATCTCATCGGGCTCCCTGCTCAGCGGGGAGTCAGCTTCTCCCTCTGTCTCTGCCTCTCCCCCCACTCATACTCTCTCACTCTGTCTCTCTCAAATAAATAAATAAAATCTTAAAAAAGATCATCCTCTCAGTGGTCTCCTAAAAGGAGACAGTATAGAATAACAAAGTACAAAGGGGAGCCTGTTGCACAACAGATTGAAAACAGGAGACTTGAGTCCCAAATACAAGATCAGTCCCTTCCTACAAGTCCATGGCTAGTCACTTCCCCTGTGTTGGTCTCAGTCCCTACACAGAAAAAGAATGCATATCCCAGTGGTTAGAGTGGGGAGAAAACTGGGTCATTTAACTACCCATTTTATGATATTTAGGAATTGAGTCTCCAGATATATGAAACCCACATGTAATGTATATGTATTACATGTGCACACATGGAGAATATAATGGGACGACTATGGACAGAATTATGTCCCTCTCAAATTAATATACTGAAATCCTAAACCCTAGTATCTCAGAATGTGATGGTTTGGACACATGTCCTTTAAAGAGAAATTAAGGTTAAAAAATCCTATAGGTGGGCCTAAATCAATATATCTGGTGTCTTTATAAAAAGAGAATTGGACACAGAAAAGACAGATCTAGGGATGACCATGTGAGGATACAGTGACAAGGTGGCAATCTACAAGCCCAGGAGAGAAGCCACCAAGAAACCAAACATGCTGACCCTTTGACCTTGGACATCTACCTTCCAGAACTGTGAGAAAATAAATTTCCATTGTTTAAGCCACTCAGTCTGTGGTATTTTGTTATGAAAGCCCTAGCAGACTAACATAGGGAGGAACTGCACAAACATACTTTGAAAAAAACTGAGTGGCGGGATTGCAGATTGGTTTACTCATCTGTATGTGGTTTGACTATGGTTTTCATTTTCTCTAAATTAGTATGGATGATTTTTCAAAATCAGAATTAAAGCCCATAGAAACTGTGGTGGTTTTGAAATATTACAGACATGAGATAGTTATAGAAAATACTAGGGCAGACTTCTGTGTCCTCATATTCAGAAATAAACATTCCCTAGAGAGGTGACACTTACTTTGCATTCTTCTATGATTTCCCAGAGGTGACCGCTGTCAAGAATTGAAGACGATTTTTTTTTTTTTTTTTTTTTTTTTACTCTTGATGCCTTTTTAAATAATTTCTACTTCGGTGAAATATTCTGTTGTTTTGTTACTTTTTTTTTTTTTCACTGATGCCTGGCTACCTAATAGAAAAGGAGGGAGAAAGAAACAAGAACAAATCCAGAATCACATGTCAACAGGCTGACCTGCCATTTATGCGTCCTTGCCATGCGTGTCCTCTCTCAGAGATTTTAAAAGGGACACACCCAGCTTTTCACCTTGCATGCTATAGGGAGCACTAACAGAGCAAGCAGCTGGTATTTTCAGTCACTTTTTTCATCATCTGTGTTCAAGTCTTAGTTCCCAGGCTCCAGCTAGGCCAAAGCAATGTCTCAGTGTCTCCTGAACCTAAAACATTTTCTTTTGTCCAGGCCTAATTTTCTGGCTTTCATTCACACTGTTATTCATCTGGGCCTGTACATCCAGATCATCATCTGGGCCATGCTGGTGAGAGACGACAGTGATTGCAGGGATTTTGTTTTTTCTGTGCCCAGAATAACACCAAAATCCCTAGATTGGTTCCGGATCCATCACATTTTGAACTTGAGCTGATTTGTAGTATAAGTGTTGGCCATCTGTATATTTTTCCTTCCTTTTACTAACATAGTGGCACAAGGAAGATACTTCAAAGCGGTTTGAATCCACATGTTTTTGCTTCCCTAGGCCCTGGGCTGAAGGAGCCTGTGACGAAAATCCCCCCCTGAATCCTGTTGTTGAAGCATTTCTCACTGAAAGCTGTGGGCTGAAAGCACTGGGCCATCTCATGCCCCCTCCCTCTTTCCCTCCCCTGTGGGTTCCCTGCTTGGCTAACTGGGAGGTTAAATACCCTGAGCCTGCTTTCAGGTCAAGGGGCTTTATTTGGAGAGAACAGAGAAGCGTGCTGTGAAAGTGCTTTCATCTCATGACCCTCACTAAATCCTGGAGAGTGGAGCTATCATAGGTCTGCGGAATGTAAGGTTTACTTGAAAGACATGCTTGCCTTTCCTTAGGCATCTGTAGTGTCCCTGAAGATGCCAATTGGGACTATCATGTGGTAGATTCAGAACTTAAAGCTGTGGCCACCTTATTACCTAATTTCCTTGCTTTTGAGATATTCTACATCCGACACTGACTCAGGCTTCTTTGGGAACGGCTGAGGATATTTATTTCTATCTTGTTATCTTTTTCACTTCTAAACCCAAGTCCTTTTGTTGTTAAAGAAAAATGGAAAATACAAGGAAGGAAAAAAAATCATTAGAATTTTTAAAATGTCTATTACTCATGGCTAAGTACTGTTTACAGTTGAATATATATTTTTTCAGAAATTTTACTGTGCAGGGGCGCCTGGGTGGCTCAGTTGGTTAAGGGTCTGCCTTCAGCTCAGGTCATGATCCCAGGGTCGTGGGATCGAGCCCCACGCTTGGCTTTCTGTTCAGTGGGAGCCTGCTTCTCCCTCTCCCTGCCGCTCCCCCTGCTTGTACTCTCTCTCTGTCATGTAAATAAATAAAATATTAAAAAAATAAATTTTACTGTGCAAAGTAACTATATTTAAGGACAGAAGTGAAATGATATCCCACTTACAGCCTTTTTTTTTTTTTTTTGAGCAAAAGAGAGTGAGTATGAGTGTGGTGGGAGGGGCAGAGGGAGAGAGAGAATCTTAAGCAGATTCTCTCGAATGTCACGATTTGATCTCACGACCCTGAGATCATGACCTGAGCCAAAACCAAGAGTCCGACACTTGACTGAGCCACCCAGGAGCCTCCAATTTAGAGCTTTTTAAACTGATTTTTGATGATAAATATGATATTATGAAGGTCACTCAACATCATACAATATGAATGCACATAATAAAAATGGCTCTCAAAACTTTAAAGGTGCATTCTGACATGATAGTAATGATAACATGATTAATATTTATTGTTACCTTCCCTTTGTCCAATACTGTTAAGTGTGAAACCTACACTTATTAATCCTCACCACAACCTATGAGGAGAAGCTACTGTTGCCTGACTTCCAACGTCAGGGAACTGCGGCACAGTGAGGGCAGGGCTAGTAAGTTTCAAGGCTTAGATGTGAACACAGGCTGTGTGGCTTCTGAGTGAATACATCTAACCAGTCTATGCTGCTGTTCCCCATATCATAAGATACAGCCTTATTGTTAATCTTAGCAAAGCAACCAATCTGACAAGAAAAGAAACAAAGCCAAGGTTCTGTATTTGTTTCCATTGACTGCTATAGTAAACTACACAAGTCAGTGGCTTAAAACAACAGGTATTGAGTTTCTCACAGTTCTGGATGATAAAAGACTGAAATCAAGGTGTCACTAGTGCCTTGCACAATGGGACACCATGGAGAGTTCTCCTTGCCTCTTCCTAGCCTCTGGTGGCAACCATCAGTCCTTGATGTTCCTTGCTTAAAGCAATGTCACTCCAGTCTCTGCCTGTGTCATCACATGTCTCCCTTAGAGTCCCAGTCTTCAATGGCGTTTTCCCTTCTTACAATGCCATATGTCATATAAGATTAGGGCCCACCCTAATAACTTCATCGTAACCTGATACATCAGCAAATATGCAATTTCCAAATAAGGTCCTATTCATAGGTACCTAGGTTTAGATCCTCAACATACTTTTGATGGGACAGTACAACCAAATAACAAGTACAGGGGCGCCTGGGTGGCTCAGTCGTTAAGCGTCTGCCTTCGGCTCAGGTCATGATCCCAGGGTCCTGGGATCGAGCCCCGCATCAGGCTCCCTGCTCTGCAGGAAGCCTGCTTCTCCTCTCCCACTCTCCCTGCTTGTGTCCCCTCTCTCGTTGTGTCTCTGTCAAATAAATAAATAAAATCTTAAAAAAAAAACACAAATAACAGGTACAGTGGTTTTTCCCATGCGACTAGACAGAAAATAATACATCAACAAGTCAGAGGATGGATTTTTTAAAACAATTAAAAGGAAGGTAGTGCCTATTTTCCTCTGAGTCATTCCACTATGCTCACAGACATGATGAAAGGCATCGTAACAAGTGCCCTTCCAAACCAGAGAGGGAGACAAACCATGAGAGACTCTGGACTCTGGGAAACAAACTGAGGGTTACAGAAGGGAGGGGGGTGGGGGGATGGGGAAGCCATGTGTTGGGTATTAAGGAGGGCACGTGTTGGGATGAGCACTGGGTGTTGTACACAACTGATGAATTGTTGAACACTACTTCAAAAACTAGTGATGTACTGTATGTTGGCTAACTGAACATAATAAAGGAAAAAAAAAACAAGTGCCCTTCTTATGATTTTTTAAATTTATTCATTTATTTATTTTTATTTATTTTTTAAAATATAGTTGACATAGAATGTTCTATTAGTTTCATTTGTACAGCATATTTTTTTAAAGATTTTATTTATTTGACAGAGAGAGACACAGCGAGAGTGGGAACACAAGCAGGGGGAGTGGGAGAGGGAGAAGCAGGCCTCCCGCTAAGCAGGGAGCCCGATGTGGGGCTCGATCCCAGGACCCTGGGATCATGACCTGAGCCGAAGGCAGACATTTAACGACTGAGCCACCCAGGCGCCCCTGTACAGCATATTAATTAGAGAATTCTATACATTACTCAGTGCTCACCCTGATGAGTATAACCACCATCTGTCACCATACATTATTACAATGTTATTGATTATATTCCTTATGCTATACATTTTTTCCTCCATCACTTATTTTATAACTAAAAATTTGTAACTCTTAATCCCCTTTATTTACTTTGCTTATTCATTCACCCACTTCCCCTCTGTCAACCAGTTTGTTCTCAGTATTTAAGGGTCCATTTTGTTGTTGTTCTTTGATCCCTTCTTCTGTTTTCTAGATTCCACATATAAGTGAAATTATAATGGTATTTATCTTTTCCTATCTATCTCACTTAGCGTAATTCCATCTAGGTCCGTTCATGTTCTCACAAGTGGCAAGAACTCATTTTTAATGGCTGAGTAATATCCCATTGTGTTTATATACCACATCTACTCACTATGCCTCTTATTGGTGAATGGATCGATATGACGTTTTCAGGCTTTGTCACAAACAACGTCTTATTTCCACTGTTCCTCCCTTTTAAGTCTACGCTTCAGCAAGTATCCAAACTACTCACGGGAAATGCATCCTGCCTGAGTTCTGAATCCTAGTACTTCCTAAATATCTTTGGGCTTCAGAGCATTTGCTCTGATTCTGGGCGAAGATGATGCCACTGACCAATCGTAAATGGTGCAGGAGCAGATGTCTGGAACTGCCATGGCCATGCCTGCAGACACCAATAAAGATTTCAAGACAGAGTGGGATGCTTTGGAGCTGACAGATCACCCAGTGGGCACTAGGTGATGTGGAAGAGGAGCTCATGGCTAAAGGCTGGTAATTCCAGTAGTGAAAATCATATAAGGGGAAGAAACCTGAAGCTAGTGAGGATGTACAAAACTTAGCAAAATTTTGGTCCATGGAAGAAGCATCGTCAATTATTCCTCATTATTATGTTCGCTTAGTCTGACTTCTAACCACAGTAAACTCTTGATTTTATGGGATACAAAGTTCTTGCATTTTACCTTTATTTTTTGTTTATTTTTTTATAACTCTCTTTATACAAATAATATGTTTTCATTACTGAACATGTAGCAACTATGGATGAACAAAGTGAAGCTCCCTGTGTTGTTCATTTCGAGCCTACAGAAATGACATATGGAACAAATGTATCGAGACCTTATTCAAGTAAACTGTTTTCAGAGTAAATACACAGAGCCAGAATAGACTTAGTAAACATTCTATATCTCTTATTACTGTCCAGCAAAAATCAGTGACACTGAGAGCCTGCTGGATACTAAAGTGCCTTTGGGATCATTTAAGATAGGTTAGATAATGCAAGTTTTTTTTTTAACATCTGTTGAATTTATTCAGCATAGCCACAGAGGTACTGTCTCCATGCTGTCACACACAGACACAAACACAGATACAGCACAATATCCATATTTAGCCAAGTGCATTCCTCAGAGGTTCATTTATATGTCTTCATATACCACAGCCCATCATTTAAATAATGGATATTTTCAACGCCAATTCCTTTGTTGACTTTCTCAATATCTTCTGCAGACATCTTCACGACTCCGACACACAGAGCATGCTGTTTTCCTTCTGCCATGATTGCCACGGTCGTATCTACTGCGGCAGGGTAAAGTTTAGCTCCAGGAGAAGTTAAACCTGGACACATGATATTTGCTCCACTGAGTACAAATTTGATGGCTCCTTTATCAACTTGCTAGTGTGGCAGGATAAAAGGTTATTTGTGAAGTAACCTTAGGGTTGGATAAAAAGGCCCTTCTCTTTGTCTAAAAAATAGTAATTTTCCATTTACTGTAAGGATTTCTATATGTTCATGGCATCGCACTATTTTGACAGGATCTTTCTTAGGCATGATCTGATTAAGCCATGGTTCAATACCTGGAAATTGTTCTATCAATTGGTTCTTAATATCCTTTATAACTGAGGTTTTCAACTGGATGCAGTTGGACACATTTTCTTTTTCATCAAATTTCTTGAACATGATCCCAGGTGAAGGGGACGATGATAGGGAAGGGCCCGGAATGGGAAAAAAATTAAATTAGCAAGGGTCTGGCAGAGCCTCTTAACCAAAATGCAAGTTTTTGATCTGGTATTCAGAATAATTCAAACTTATTGAAAAATCAGTGGTTTTGTACTGCATATGGATACGGAGTTGAAGAAAAGAGCTCAGGTCCCAGTTATTCTGCATGAGAGAGTTTACATATGTATGTAAGAAGGTAGTGAGGACAATTGCTGGCAGACACATAGGTAAGCGCTGCCCAGGAACAGCTCCATCTGGATCAACTGTCCCAAGAAAGAGGCAGGGTGCCATTTCTGTACCAAGAAGTGAATGTAATTTTCTATTGAATGCTGTAATAAAGAACAAATGACTCTTGACTCTACAACTTAAACCAACCTGTTTTCTCTTTGATTTTTTTTTTGAATCGACTGTGTGTGGGTGTGTATTTCTCAATCCCCTCCAGCTCTACCACCTCCATACACACTCATCACATTTGCATTTTTAGTCTCAATTCAGGCCCGAGCTGGACTTCCAATCTCAAGTTTAAGTATCCCCCCAAATGTCTTTCTTTATGTTCTAGAAAAGTGATGGATACAGAGGAATTGTTCCAGTTGTGTGAAAATCCAGATATTTGGCTGGTCACATGAGGTGAAGCTCCTAACCTCTACCCTCCTTCCTCCTTATGAAGCCCCCTGGTCTGGGACTCTCTGAGCTGCCATCCTGGATCTGACCACCAGTTAGTGTCACACTTCTCTCCATTTTTGTTTTTCTCTTTTAACTGAAAGGAGTACATGTTCCAAAGAGTTAAAAAGTCATGAAACAGTTTGTTTACCATGATACCAATTCTGCTCAAAAATTCATAAGTATGTTAAACCAGTTCCATTTGCTATTGAGCCCAAATTTCATATTCATTCTCTCTCTTCCCTCATCACTGTCAGCTCATGTACAGTGTGAACTGTACACTGGGTCCTTACCAGAGAACAGGGCTTTCACTCTCCATTACCCCACCCCTGCACCCACTGCCCAGACCTTCTCCCACCCCGTTTTTCATCCCCTGTCCATGACACAGGACACTGTTGTGAGACCCTGCTCTGATGGCCTAACCTCTCTCAGGCACTTGTCCCCGTTCTGATCTGCACAATCCTTCACATACCTACCTCTGACTGCCAAAGCATGCCACTGACACTGGTTGTTTCATCATCAGAAGCCCTGGAATATATGTTTTCAGAATCTTTTTTTTACACACCACAATTCTTCAGACAGAATTATTATCATTGTATATAGGTTCAAATCCTGGGGTTTAAGGGGGATATATTTTTAAAATTAATTAATGAATTAATTAATTTACTTTACACCTTACAGACAATACCGGAGACTGGTTTGATGATGGTGGTTCTTTGGCGCCACCTTGTGGCAAAACCCTGAACTGCTGCTTGAACACTAAGGAACGGGAAAATGGGAGGGATGGTCTGTGACACAACCCCACCACACAGAACTTTGTGGAGGTCAAAAAGGAAAGTGGGGAATTCCTCGACTAAACCATATTGGTGGGCTACCTCGAGACACTACATGTAAGAGGACTCACACAATATGTGCTCTTACAATTTGTGGTCTTTTGCATTTTTGTCTCCTTTCACTTAGCTGAATATTTTCAAGGTACATCGATATTAATTATTAACTCTCTATCTATCTATTTATTTATTAGTTTGTACTTATTTATTTATATATTATACAGCTTGCAAAAAATACTCGAGTGGAGTTTGATGATGTTGGGTCTCTTGCGCCACCTTGTGGCAAAAGCCTGAACTGCTACTTGACCCTTAAGGAACAGGAAAATGGAAGGGATGGTCTGTGACACAAACCCACCACATAAATCTTTCTGGAGGTCGAAATGGAAGGTAGGGAATTCCTTGACTACACCCTGTTGGTGAGCTTTCTCTGGATAATGCATATAATTGGAATCATTTTTAGAGACAAATATAGACATATTTGCGGTCTTTTGCATTTTTGACTCCTTTCACTTAGCTTACTATTTTCAAGGTTCATCCATTGTATTTTTATTTATTTACTATGTATTTATGTATGTATGTATGTATGTATTGTACACTTTGCTGGCAATTCTTGGGAGTGGAGTTTCATGATGGTGGTTCTTTGGCGCCACCTTGTGGCAAAAGCCTGAACTGCTGCTTGAACACTAAGGAACAGGAAAATGGGAGGGATGGTCTGTGACACAACCCCACCACACAGAACTTTGTGGAGGTCAAAAAGGAAAGTGGGGAATTCGTCGACTAAACCATATTGGTGGGCTACCTCGAGACACTACATATAAGAGGACTCATACAATATGTGGTGTTTTGCATTTTTGTCTCCTTTTGCTTAACTGTATATATTCAAGGTACATCGATATTATTTATCTATGTATCTATGTATCTATGTATCTATGTATCTATCTATTTATTTATTTATTTATTTTACACGTATTTATTTATATATTATACAGCTTGCAAAAAATACTCGAGTGGAGTTTGATGATGTTGGGTCTCTTGCGCCACCTTGTGGCAAAAGCCTGAACTGCTACTTGACCCTTAAGGAACAGGAAAATGGAAGGGATGGTCTGTGACACAAACCCACCACATAAATCTTTCTGGAGGTCGAAATGGAAGGTAGGGAATTCCTTGACTACACCCTGTTGGTGAGCTTTCTCTGGATAATGCATATAATTGGAACCATTTTTATAGACAAATATAGACATATTTGCGGTCTTTTGCATTTTTGACTCCTTTCACTTAGCTTACTATTTTCAAGGTTCATCCATTGTATTTTTATTTATTTACTATGTAT